>NC_056746.1:972879588-973054588 GCF_019279795.1 Protopterus annectens
GCTGCCTTTTTCTGACTATGCATAAGTTAGTCAGATATGGAAACTCTCACCACTAGCATTCCTCATAAGGCCTCTTTCTTTAACTTGACATCTTCCTCCATTAGTTGTGTCACCAGGGATGTCTTTGATTTACCACCATAAACAGTATCAAGCATTGTTTGTCTTCAACTTCTAGCTGATGCCTTAACTACTGATACCATTTAGACTCCCTCTCTCTTACCTTCCCTGGTATATGAAATAAGCTCTTTTGGAAGTCAGTGTTGTACTTTTACCACACAACATCATCTTCCAAGTACTCCCAGTACATGCTCTATACATATTTGGGTTTATCTGCTCTGTCCAGATACTCCCTTAATCATCTAACCCAACTAATCACTAAGTGGTTATCAGATGAGATCTCAGCATTTCTCTTGACCCAAGTGTGTAGAAAATATGGCCTCATGTCTGCTACTGGAAAAAGTTTTCTGTCCTGCTGCTTTTTAACATATAAGAACTTCTATCATACTCATATGTTAGCAGCTTTCTTGCCAGTTAATCTTGCTTTGGCTTGCATGATTTCATGATCTGTCCAGGTGCTGTTCCTTCACCGATGTTGAATTGATGGTGAACCATTATTTTAATTTTTACAATGTCTTGCCCTTTCATCTATTGCAATTGCTTAACTAACTTGCATATTCTGTCTGTTAATGTCTTTGTTTAGTTATTAAAACACACTAAGTCTTATCCTTTTTTTGTTTATAACCATGTTGTGGATGAAAGTGAACCCTTGTGACCGAATATGTCAGCACTATTTGCTGTGCACAGAAGTTTGCCATGCTTCCTTCTTAAAATCATGATTATTCCTATGATTCATGATGTTTTGTATGGACTACATCTCTCAATGTGGTTGCTTAACCTATAGAAATTCACTCTACTACTGGTCTTGGATTTTTTTTTCTCATTATGTTATGGATCAGCAAGTGGCTCCCCTTCTGCATCCAACTGACCAACTTGTAATTGCATTGGTGCAAAAGTCCTCCAACCCATTTGTTTCACAGTGGGGGCAAGAGTTGAGTGTTACGATGCGGCCAGTCTGCAGATCCCACTTACTATCTTATCTCTACCCCCTTTGCAGCCTGAAAACTCCTAATTTCTGCCTGTTCCTTTTGACTATAGGACTCACTCATACTTACATTCTGAGCATTCCATTGTGGCTAGGCCATCTGCTGGAGTTCTTTCAATTCGGGCAGCATATGTGGCTTTTTTCAGCCCTTTATCCTATTGGTGAGGAATTTTTGCCCTTTATCAAGCTGCAGCAGATGTCTGGTCGCTGAAGTAGGTCCAGGGGCATTATCTGTCCTCATTATCCATTGGTCAAGATTCCTCAGATAGGATGACCTCCCTTGATCTAGATACACATCTACTTTACTTCAGCAGCATGATATAGATCTCTTTCCTAACCTGGGTAGCAACATGCTCTTCAAGCTTGGGCAACTGTCAACCTGGAGTCCCCAGATCTCCTTGTGGTTTGGAGGTTCTCAGTGGATAAAGCTGATGATGGTATCTGGGGGGTAGCTTGTTTCCCCAAATGGAATTGCCACTCTGATGTTTTTGGCGTGAGGCCAGGCCATGGCTTTGGCACTTCAGATCCATTTCTGTAGAGGCCCTTCTGGTTTTTGTTGTGTCAGATGTGAACTCTTTATGGCCAGTTTGCAGTCATCTGCAAACTGGTCAGAGCCATAACCCTCTGGAGTTGACTATGTCTTCAGTCTGTAGATGGTGACTTACAGGGACCCAGGACTTAGATGCATGGGAGACCACTTGTGACACTGTCGTAGTCTGACTTGGCTCAAGCAACTCCTGACAACTGATGTTCTGTCATTAAATCTTTCTGTGTGAGTTCTCCCAGATCCAGTTTACATTTTTCTGTGCTCAGTGGATTGCCACCTATGGTAGCTAGGGGTAGCCTTGTTTTTCCAGGTCGGGGTAGGCTGTACTTCATGCCTTTCAGTCATCAATGGCCTATGGACTCTCTTGCCCAAAGTGTGGGAAGTTTAAGAGGCAGGATAAAGTATTGAGCCAAAACCAAACTGGAGTATGATCAAAGTCTGCAAGTTTCCCCAAACCTATTGCTGATACCCATTATAATCTGTGTTTATGCATGAGTTCATCCAGGAGTCAATCTAAGTGGGACCTAAATTAAGGCTGTGTGGAGGCGCTATGAAGTGGGACCACAGTGCTTCGTGCCTCACTCCTTTAGATGCACTGTCCTGAGGTGGTGTGGGATTAAAGTTTGCATGGAACTGATGGTTCACATTAAAAGATGGAGTATCTGGGCCCACAGCCGGGGGACACCATCCGGTATTATGATGGCTACCTTTTGCCCATGTGGAGGGCAGTTCTCACCCTGTGTTTGGAGATGTTTGAGGGCTACCTTCCTCTGGAATAGATAACTCTCTCCTTTTACAAGTTTACAGAACCCAAGCGCCAGTATGTTGGATCCAAAGTGAGGTTGAACTATTTTCACATTATTTTGAACTAATTCTGAGCATGTAATTTTCTCCTGTATAAGTTCAAACACTTGGGCTAAAGAAGGCCTTCCCCTTCTGATTTTAGGAGTCCTTGGCCTTTTTCAGGGAAGCTTTGCCTTGCGCGAATTTTAGGAAGAATTTAGTTTAAGATTATAATATGAGGAAGTGCCTTGGGTTTCAGGATTTTGCTTCCTGCTGTAGTAGCACCACTCCTTTGGTTGTAGAGGCTTGTTTATGGCTGGGGTCCACAGACTGGACTGCCTGGAGATTTTTCCTCAAATGGGGGCGCCCAGATTGCCCACAGTCTCTTAGTTCCTGTAGGTGCTGGTTTGTCTCATTATTAAGCCTTTCAAGGGTTTGAGTAATCTTTACCACTGGCTTTTAAAGTGTAAAGGAGACCACAAGCTGGGGCCCAAGTCTGAAATCGGTAGCTTTTTCCAGTTTTTCACTGTGTTGTTTTGTTGTGGGGTTTTGGATGAGGACCCTGTTTTCAGGTAGCGAGATGTCTATGATCTCCAGTGGGTTTGTGGGCAGTCACTTCGGTGTAGAACATTTTGATCCCATGTTCATGATGGATCAATCAAGTATGTTTTCTCCTCTTGTGGGGTTGGTGAGGAGTCTTTCCATGGCAGTTGATTTTATGATGTCCAGAGTCTTTTGAGAGAGGAGTTACTTGAGTGATAGTGACCAGTGTGAGGGTTTAGAGTAGTTAAAAGTCATAGAGTATGATGGTGTTTGGGAGATACATATAGTGATGTTTTTGTTTTCCAGGAAGGCTTTTTAGGTCCATGTCCATGGGGTGGCCTGTAACATGCTACAAATTGCAGGCAGTCTTGCCTATAGTTAGTTGCACCTGGTGGGTCTATATAGGGTAGTTAAAGTCACATCCTTTGTGTGGGTGTCTCTTGAATATGGACACCCCCTCCTTTTTTGGTGAAGTTATGATGTTGGGGCGGAGAGTTTGATAGAGTGAAACCATGTTAGTACAAATTGGCTCTCAGGAGCCTTGCTCCAGGTTAATTGTACAGCACCAGACATCGAGATTCTGCATATTGAAGGGCCCGCCTGAGGCGTCTCTCTTGAGATTAGAGACTTCCCTCATTTGGTCTGCATACCCATAGTTTTTCCCTTTTGGTGTTCTATTTGGTGAGGTTTGAGATTTGAGCCTTGCCTAAAAAGGCACTATGGGGGGTTTCTCTGGGACAGCCAATACCTTCCGAAGCCCAGGGGGACAAGTGGGGGCCCACGATTTGAGATTGAACCTTCAGGCTTGTCGTAATATATGTTGTCAAGCCCGGACGGTTTGAACACCTAGGTACCTAACTTTGAAAATTTAAGCAAATTATTAAAGCTGATCATATTATCACTGTATTGACCAATCATTCTAGCATCAGGGTGAACTGCTCAAGGTCACTCCGGAACCCTAGGCGGCTACATAATCAGTGAGCTCCTCGATGTCCCTTTTTCATATAGTCCAAGGAGCAGGTCTCAGGTCGTTGACACCAGATTGGACACAAGCTGAGTCGTGGCCACTGTCGTGCTGTAGAGACCTGAGTGCTTGCGTTATGTAGGCCCGGATTCTAGGCCTGAATTGCAGCTGCAATGACCTCAGTGAGCTCTTCAGTCCTCCCTTCTTATCAGCGTCAGTGTGTCGTCTCAGTGAATCACCAATGACATGTGACATGACTGTTTTGTTTTGGCCTTAAAGAATGCTGGACCTGTTTGTTTAACTGCTGAGGTGGTCTATATGTTATATGTGTGTGAATTAAGTGGTGGTAGACTTTTTTGTGTCTTGTTTGGTTGTCGCCTCTGTTTTTTGAGCGCTTTACACCAGCCTTCTCAGTGTCTGGCATGTGTGTGTGTCTGTATGATGATTTTGAGTTGTGGTACCATGTGTGACTGGGTATGTATTGATGTAAGTGTGTGGAGGTGAGTTGTCTGGTCTTGTGGGTCCTATAGTTCGAGCTCTGAAGCTCTGGTGGCATTATATGGTTGCATCTCTCATGGTGTTAGTATTTTGTGTTTTGTGAGAGGATGGTCTGTGTTGTGATAGAGGGTACCAAGTGTGGTTACCAATATTCTAGGTTCACCAGTTGAGCTGGATGTTGAGCTGGAGACTGATCCTGACATACTAGAAGTAGTAGATAAAGAGACTTTCAAAGGACTCTTGGAAGGAACTTGGGCTGTGGTGGGGTAGTTCTATAATAAGAGTGCTTTTCTCAGGTGCTTGTACTGTAGTGGAGAGACTGTGAGCTTTAAGTACCTGGATGATCTACTTGGGAATCAAAGAAGTATGAATCAGACTCCTGGGAATATACTGGATTAGATCAGCAGTACAGCTCGAAGAAAGGAGTGCTTAAGAAGGTAGGGAAGAGTGGGAAGTAGATTTAGGGCTTGGATTTTAACCTTGTTTAACGCCGCTGCTCTTGTACAACAACTTTAACTCAGGCTTTTCGGCTTCTAGAATAGCAAGCGTCATTTTTCAAAACAGTTTTTATGGAGAGGGAGCTAGGAATTGGGAAGAAGCGACCAATGGAGCCCTTACAACTAGTCGCAACAGCAGAAACTTCCGAGTGGACTCAAAAAGGCCAAATAGTGGCTCCCACATTAGCACTGGTAATAGCAGAAACTTCCCTCCTTCCTAATAAGGCCCAAAATCCACAGTAACACTAAAAAAAAACAAAAGCCAAGGGATCAGCAACTCTGAAACTGGACTACTCCCACTCAGTAATAAAGGCGGGGAAAAGAGAGAGATTTTTTTTAAGGCAGACAGAGAGAAAAAACAGACAGTAATTGAGCCCAAGGATCAGCAAGCACTTTAGTGTACTAGACTACAGAACAATTTTGCAACAATAGTAACTAAGTTTTTGTTTTATTACAGAGACAAGGAAAATCATAAAGTAGTAGCAATAATAAAGAAGGCGAGCAAATGCAGTTGAAAGCTTAAAGAACAGTGGGAAAAATAACTTATATCTGGTAGAAAGGTAAACTTTTTAATCTTTTAGGTCTTGATAAACTAGCAATAAAGCCACCACGAGAAATAGCTTAAAGTTGGTACAAAAAGGAAAAGCTAAGTTGTTTAAGTTTTATAACAGGCAGGGGCCTGAACTGAAAGGGAATAATTTAACCCAACCAATCTGATACTTTGGCTGTTTCTGGGAAAAACAAATCGGACAGTGTTTTATAGCAGTACTTCCCTCCCTGGTAAGCAAAGAACAAACCCTCCTCCCTAATCTAGTTTGAATCAGTAACAGGAACTAAAACTAAACAGGAGGGGCAGGCAACTCAAACTGCAACTACTCTAGTTCAGTAAGCTTCCTGCAGGACAAAATAATTTTTTTGTTTTATAACAGAGACTAAAAAAAAAACTGCAGTAAACTGCCTAAATGCTGTAAATAGGCTCTAAGCTTGCTTTAGTGTTGAAACAGACAAAAACAATTTGAAACAATAGAGAGCAAAAGTGCAATAAACGGTGTAAAATGCAGAAATCACTTAAAGTAAATTAAAAACAGGTGAGAAATGCGAAAAAGCTAACCCAAAATAAATAACGGGATCTGCACAAAAGTAACTCTGCAGAAACAATGAAGTCACTCTTTTTTAGCTCTCTGCAGCGGGTCTCTCTGCAGGCCACCCGAGGATCTGAAAAGCTGGTTAAGCTGTAGAAAGTCATGCGTGGGGCCTCATTGCTCTGCAGGGCTCTGCAGGCTACCACATAAAATGAAGTTTGGATGGACTACTAGTTTCTGGGGCGTTTAGGATGGTTCGTCAAGAAAAGGCTGCTCCAGAGCTTCCAAACCACTGGTAAAAAAAACCCAATGACCCTCCCTAAGCAGGCAATGGATCAGTAACAGTTCAGCAAACAAAGCCCAGGGATACTCCACTCTGAAGCTACTCTACTCTAGTAAGAAGTAATGAAAACACAAGATATTTTTGTTAAGCCTGGAAGGAAGGAAAAAACAGACAATAAATGCTATAAATGAGCATGGAACGCTAAGTTTTATGTTAGTGTGTAGCCTAAAAAAATACAGACAGTAAATTAGTAACTTCCAAAGTGCAATAAAAAGTGTAAAATGCAGAAATCACTTAAAGTAGCTTGATGAAACAGGCAAATAAAAGTAGTAAATAGCTGAAATACTTAAAGTAGCCAAAAAAACTCTTAAATCTGGTGTTAGTCAGCTTTTTAGCTCTCTGCTTGGATCACAATACGCAGGCCACCCACGAGGGATCTGTGCTGAGTTGGTACAAGCTGGAAGCGTGTTTAGAAGCGTGGGTTCTGTGCAGAGGGCTGAAAGGAGCTGAGAATTATTACAGCAATTTTAATGGAGTTGAAGTTTGAAACTTCGTCAGGAAGACAGAGCCCAAAACTCCCAACGGAGCCTCCCACTTCCGGCTGGAAAAACTTCCCTCCTCCCTAATAAGGCAATGGATCAGTGCTTCCCAACTAAAAAAAAAACTCTGAAACTCAACAACTCTGGAAACTGGACTACTCTAGTTCAGTGAACCGGGAGAAACAAAGAGATTTTCAAACAATTACAAATGAGTAAGGAAAAAACATACATTTTTTGCTTTATTATTTTGCCAAGGAAAAGACAAGCTTGCAATGCTATACAATTTACAAAAGCTAAGCAACTTAAAGTAGTAACTTAATAAACAAAATGCAGAAACAAAAAATAACAAAAAGTAACTTAAAGTGAAATGCACAGGAAACTAAAGTAGCAGTAAACAGGGGGAAATGCAGTCGCCACGCTATACTTATAGGAAAGCCACTCAAATACTTATATCTGTAGCTGTATCACTCTTAGCTCTCTGCTGAGGGATCTGGCTGAGCTGCAGCGGAGGATCTGTGCAGCGTGTTTAGTTGTGTTTGAACGCGTGTTTAGCGTGGGAGCTAGGGAGGTAGCAAAAAGCGACCAATGGCTGACTTTTTCCAAATGAAGCTTCAAAGTCGGACACAGAGGCTGCTCTCAGTGCTTCCACTCACAACTTCCCAGTGCTTCCCACCTCCACTGGTAAAAGGCAATGGAAAGAAAACAGGAACAAAAATGGGCAAGTAGGGGTCAGCACTCAAAGCTTCCAGGACAACGGATTCAGTAAAGCGGAAAAACAAGAGATTTTTGTTTTTTTACAGTATTACAGGAAAAAAACAAAAGAGACATGCTATTAAATGCTGTAAATGCTATAAGCGCTTTAGTGTGTAGCCTGCAAATAATTGCAACAATTAGCAACTTAAAAGTGCAAATGCATAGTGTAAAAAACAGAAAAATACCAAAAATCACTTAAAAAAGCAGTAAACAGGCAAAATGCAGTCACAAAGTGGGAAAGCCACAAAAATGAAAATCACTGGTAGAAAGTGCTCCTGCTAGCTGCTCTCTGCTTGGATCACTCCACCCAGGCCATCACGAGGATCTGTGCTGAGTTGGTACAATGTGGAAAAACGCAGTTTAGTTTAGTTTTTTTTATAGCAGGGGAGAACAAGAAAAAACGACTAATGGAAACCAACTTCTGGTTGAAACTTCACCAAATCGGACAAAACAAAAACAACAAAAAGTGCTTCCCTCCCACTGGTAAACAAACTGCAAAATCCTAATAAGGCAATGGATCAGTAACAGGAACTAAACCAGGCAACAAAACCAGCAATCAGCAAAGTCTGTGATCAGTAACTCTAGTACAGTAAGGCAGGGAAAACAGAATTTTTTTTTTTTTTTTTTTTTTTTTTTTTTTTTCAGGAAAAAAAACAGACAGTAAATGCTATAACAAGATTCACATGCCGGGTTTATTTCTTACTTGAGTATGTAGCAATATTAGTCCACACACAGTAAAAAAAATGTAATTAAATTAAAAAGGACTAAAAGCAAGTGCAGAAAGGGTTTATTAGAGAGAATGCGGTAAAGAGAAGGGACTGGGGGAGTTTTACTTACCTATCCTCCTGTTCCCACTCAGCCACTACATTGCATCTGAAATCCCTCTAATTATAATGTCTGTTAAGCTCTTTGAATTATTCAATTTATTGCTTACCCCATAGGGCTCCATTGATTGTTTTTGCAGCAGTTCAACATAGATAGGCTCTGCCCTCTCCATGCACGTTTCAGGTGCACTCCGCTTCCCTACCCTACCCCCAATTCCCACCCCCCCACTACTTCCACATTTATCATTAACTCCTCCCACTCCATATTTCATCCAATCATGCACTACCTCTCCCACACACTCACAAATCTAACTTAAAGTGATTAACTCCATCAATACAATGTCTATCACCAAAATGTTTCCTTAGCTTAATGCTGCCCATTGCACTCCTTAGCATCCTTACTTACCTTACACATCTCCCTTATGCCTCTTACATCCTTCCACTGCACTATACCTCTAACTACAAACATACTACATCATCCTCCTTCTCTTCTATAACCCATGAACTCTACCCATCAGACATAATCCTCTAATATAAACACAAAGTACTATCTATCATACCCTCATCTAACTTACCATGCTCTCCATTTCCTAACAAATGCTCTACCTATTTCCTGTCAAACTCCCCGTCCACATTAGACTTTATCGCCCTCATACTAGTTCATATCTCCCTTTCTCTTTCTGGTGACATTCACCCCAATCCTGGGCCCACAAACCCCCATCCATCTCCTCTCCCTCTCCATCATCCCCTCACACTCCCAAGAGCATTCGCATTACCACAATTAACGCCCAAAGTCTCCATAATAAAATTCCTAATCTACATGCCTGGCTTATTCACAACCAGCCAGACTTAGTTGCCATCTCAAAAATTTGGCTGAAACCACGTATAAAAGATAATGAAAGTCTGCCACCTGGCAACTAGATGATTCATAACAGTAAGCCGAACAAAAAAGGAGGTGGTGTAGCCATAATTTACTCTTGCACATACTCAGTTACCCCATACAATACTTCCACTCCAAAATCTGCCAACTCTGAATTAACCATAGCTCTCTTGAAACTGAACAAACACAAGTCCATATGTATAGCTGCTCTTTACATCTCTTCAGGTAATAATATCCCAGTACTAGAATGCTTTCTCTCCTGATTCTCCTCTAACATTAAAAATGAAGCCATCATCCTAGGCGACGTAAACATTAACTGGGCCACCATTAACTCTCGATTCTCTACCCAAAAATCAACCTCTTTAACTTCATGCAGCTAATAAACTCCCCCACCAGGCCAAAGATGAAACATCTGGTTTCATCACTGACTGGATCTTAGTGTCTCATCCAAATCTAATCTCAAATTCTGGAATTCTTCCTGATCCCCTCAGTAACCATCTACTAGCCTTTGCTGACTGGTTTCCCTCCCCCTTCATAAACAACATCACTGCATTCAATCCCTAAATCTGTTAAACTTCAACCCACAAACATTTTCAGACTGCCTAAAACTAACTAACTGGACACCTTTAAGAACTCTGCCGCTTGACAACACCATCAACTACTTTAATGAAACTTTCCTGTACCTACTCAATAACCTTGCTCCTCTCAGGCCCAAAAGAGTTAAAGCTATAACTTCTCCCAGGCTATCTAAGGAAACTAAACAGATCATGCTCTTAAGAGACAAAAAGTGGAAACAATGCCAAAGAAATAAGCAACCTAATACCCTACTAGAATTTAAACAACTCTGCAACTCCATAAAAAAACTAATAACCAGAGACCACAAACATATTACTCTAAGCTTCAATCTGAACATATTAACAACCCTAGAAAATTCTGGAATACTATCTCCTCTATCCTTCACCCCAGCAGTAAAGACAACCCATGCCCAAACCCTAACTGCTTTGATCAAGAAACAGCCTTTCTATTTAACACCTTCTTTGAGGAATGTATAGCCAAACATACTGCCAGCTTCCCCAGCTCCACTCCAATATCCCCCCCATACCTTTCCCTCTGATCTCAAAACACATACCCCTTCCTTCAGCCTCAGTCCTGTACCCACACACATAATAAAAATCTCCTTCTCCAACTGAAACCATGCCCCAATGCACCCGATAATTTTCCTGCATCCTAACTCAAAACATCTGCCAACAGCATAGCCTTCCCTATCTCCATCATAATAAATAGGTCCATCTGAGAATCTTATGTTCGCTCACTTTGGAGACAAGCATTCATCATCCCACTCCATAAAGGTGGTAAAAACCTTGTCACCACTGATTTCCATCCTATTTCCATACTTTCCCCCACTCTCAGTAGTCCTGGAAAAATGTATTCACTCACAACTGATGCCTTATCTAACACAAAACAAACTCCTTACCCCCACACAACATGGATTCTGTCCTGACTACAGTACCATCACTGCACTCCTCTTCTTCCATGAGTCCATTAACCATGCTCCTGACTCTAGCAAAATTGTATCAACCCTATTCCTAGACCTTTCCAAACCCTTCAACACCATCTCCCACCCTAAACTCCTATCACAACTTTCCTCCCTCAGTCTCTCCCCTTACACCATAGCTTGCTTAACCAGCTACCTCTACAAAAGACAACAAGCTGTTAAATGGAAACATTCAACCTCTTCCTTTCTATACACCCCTACTGGGGTACCCCAAGGTTCTGTCCTTGGCCGCTTACTTTTCAATATATTCATTAACAACTTTCACCACTTCATATCCAATTCTACACTAAGCCAGTATGCAGATGATTCAGCAATCATCTGCTCAGTTGACACCTCTTCTAACCTTCTGCAGATAAATCAGTCAGCTTTCTCAAATACTGAAACCTGGATGCAAAACAACCTCCTAGCTCTTCATGCCAATAAAACCAAATTAATTATTGTTTCCCCATCTAACCACTCTCCCATTGATAAAAACTCCTTCAAGATCATAAGCCAGAATAACACCTCCATTGAAATTGCCCTTCACAAAACAAAACTGCTCGGTGTCATTATTGACGAACATCTAAAATTCGATATCCACATTGAAATTAACATAAAAAAGCCCACCAAAATTAGGACTCCTATATAGGCATAACCATTATCTCACCCCTCCACCAGAAAGACCCTTGCCTCCACATAACTTCTCCCCTCCCTAATGTATGGTGCTCCTCTGTTCTTGAATTGTCAGCTCAGCCTTCAAAGTAAATTAGACGCCTACTACAATAAAATCTGCAAATTTGTCACTAGCTCTAGGAACTCATCCAATCACTACATCCCCCTCCACTCACTGCAATGGCTCGAGCTTCCCAACTATCTGTACCTCCTTAAACTCACCACTGCCCATAAGCTCATATTTAACCCATCCTCCTGTCCCTCTCTCTCCACCTCCTTAACTCCCTACATTCCTAATCACTCACTTCGGTCAGAAAATCAGAACCTGCTTAAAACCTACAAACCTTTACAGCCATCTAAGCACTCTCTGCTATCCTGTTCCTTAGCTAAACTATGGAACTCCATTCCTCTCCCTTAGAAATACTCAGAACCACTCTAACTTTAAATCCCTCCTCCATTCCTACCTATCTTCAAAGTGGGAATGCCCTTGCTCCTTCCCTACACAGGACCCTCCTATATTAAAACACACCTTCTTACTCTATGCATCATCTCTGCACTCACATCATTTGCCCTCCTACTCCTCCTTAACCTCCAAATTTTGTTAATAGTTTATTTACAACAATTTCTCGTCCTCAACTGTAATTGACTCTTAATGACCCTTAGACTGTACTGTTGCTAGATTTTTACTACTGTTATTGTGGAATGTAAAATTTCAATTGCAATTCACTGTTAAAGACTTTTAGACTGTACAGTTGCTAGATTTTATTATTATTATTGTAGAATGTAGATTTATTTTACTGTAGAATGCTGCATAAAGCTGTATGACTTCTTTGCTTTGTATGTGTATATGCTAATATGTTTGTCATTGTTACTAAAGCTTTTCTCCCCAGCCCTCCACTGAAATCGAACTCTTTTTAGGCCCAGTGGACATCCCCTGTCATCAAACAAAAATAAATAAATAATAAAAACTCTGCCACAGCTGTTTTGGCAGGTCCACGGATGCTTCCACGCATGCACAATCTCCCAGCCAAGTGGCATACTGTTTGTATGGCTTACATGCCAGACTCTTTAAGCTGCTGGCAATATACTTGCATTCCTTCAATTGTTACCTGTCCAGCAAGCCAGCTCTCTTTTTTCGGCAGGATAGATGAGCCAGCACTGGCTGCTCACTTCCATTATTCTCCATCTGGTCCCTTCAATGCCTGTAGTCAAAAGTGGGTCATCTAGAGTACAGTCGAGGCTTTTTTGCTAGGTGCCATGGGGCTAGTTTTTCAGATTTTTTATTTTTCCTTCTTTCGCTGGATGTTGATGCTGCTTCTTGTTTTCAGCTCTGTACAAACACATATATATATAAGCTTATGCACACACAAGTAAACAGGAACCAGAAACAAATGGAAAGATGGTTTCTCAAGATGCTATGAATTGCTGTAATAACTATCCACAGCCATTGGTCCATATCTTCTCCCACCATTGCTTCAAGGGTGGTTCTATATCTACAACCAAGTATCTTAGCTATCACAGTATATCAGCTGAAGCCATTTATACTAGTCATGAGATCTACATTTATACAGAACTACACCTCATCATCAATTAATTCTTTTCATTCATTCACAGAAACAACTATTCCACTGCTGCTTGTCATTCCCTTTTATTCTATTTGCAAATTTTTTTGATTAAATTACTGTATGTCCTTGTGAGATGCCATGGTGGTGCAGCTGTTAGCATTGTCACCTCACAGCAAGAGGTTCTCCTGTTCAATTCTTGGCTGGAGCGCCTTCTGTGTGGAGTCTGCATGTCCTCCCTGCAGTCGAATGATGTTTAAAGACATGCAGGTAGGTGCATGCGTGAATGGGTGTGCCTTCTTTGAAGGTTGGCCGTTGGGCAGGCAACTCGGCACCGTAAAAATCCACTGCCAATCATTAGCAGACCGGAGTTCCGCTGTGACAACCCATAACAGGGAAAAGCCGAAAGTTTCCATAATAAAATTCCTAATCTACATGCCTGGCTTATTCACAACCAGCCAGACATAGTTGCCATCTCAAAAACTTTGCTGAAACCACGTATAAAAGATAATGAAATCCTGCCACCTGGCAACCATATTATTCTTAACAGTAAGCCGAACAAAAAAGGAGGTGGTGCAGCCATGATCTACTCCTGCACATACTCAGTTACCCCATACAAAACTCCCACTCCAAAATCTGCCAACTCTGAATTAACCATAGCTCTCTTGAAACTGAACAAACACAAGTCCATATGTATAGCTGCTCTTTACATCTCTTCAGGTAATAATATCCCAGTACTAGAATGCTTTCTCTCCTGATTCTCCTCTAACATTAAAAATGAAGCCATCATCCTAGGCGACGTAAACATTAACTGGGCCACCATTAACTCTCGATTCTCTACCCAAAAATCAACCTCTTTAACTTCATGCAGCTAATAAACTCCCCCCACCAGGCCAAAGATGGAACATCCGGTTTCATCATTGACTGGATCTTAGTGTCTCATCCAAATCTAATCTCAAATTCTGGAACCCTTCCTGACCCCCTCAGTGACCATCTACCAGCCTTTGCTGACCGGTTTCCCTCCCCCTTCATAAACAACATCACTGCATTCAATCCCTAAATCTGTTAAACTTCAACCCACAAACATTTTCAGACTGCCTAAAACTAACTAACTGGACACCTTTAAGAACTCTGCCGCTTGACAACACCATCAACTACTTTAATGAAACTTTCCTATACCTACTGAATAACCTTGCTCCTCTTGGGACCAAAAGAGTTAAAGCTATAACTTCTCCCAAGCTATCTAAGGAAACTAAACAGATCATGCTCTTAAAAGACAAAAAGTGGAAACAATACCAAAGAAATAAGCAACCTAATACCCTACTAGAATTTAAACAACTCTGCAACTCCATAAAAAAACTAATAACCAGAGACCACAAACATATTACTCTAAGTTTCAATCTGAACATATTAACAACCCTAGAAAATTCTAGAATACTATCTCCTCTATCCTTCACCCCAGCAGTAAAGACAACCCATGCCCAAACCCTAACTGCTTTGATCAAGAAACAGCCTTTCTATTTAACACCTTCTTTGAGGAATGTATAGCCAAACATACTGCCAGCTTCCCCAGTTCCCCTCCAATATCTCCCCCTTCATACCTTTCCCTCTGATCTCAAAACACATACCCCTTCCTTCAGCCTCAGTCCTGTGCCCACACACATAATAAAAATCTCCTCCTCCAACTGAAACCATGCTCCAATGCACCCGATAATTTTCCTGCATCCTAACTCAAAATATCTGCCAACAGCATAGCCTTCCCTATCTCCATCATAATAAATAGGCCCATCTGAGACTCTTATGTTCGCTCACTTTGGAGACAAGCATTCATCATCCCACTCCATAAAGGTGGTAAAAACCTTGTCACCACTGATTTCCATCCTATTTCCATACTTTCCCCCACTCTCAGTAGTCCTGGAAAAATGTATTCACTCACAACTGATGCCTTATCTAACACAAAACAAACTTCTTACCCCCACACAACATGGATTCTGTCCTGACTACAGTACCATCACTGCACTCCTCTTCTTCCACGCGTCCATTAACCATGCTCCTGACTCTAGCAAAATTGTATCAACCCTATTCCTAGACCTTTCCAAACCCTTCAACACCATCTCCCACCCTATACTCCTATCACAACTTTCCTCCCTCAGTCTCTCCCCTTCCACCATAGCTTGCTTAACCAGCTACCTCTACAAAAGTCAACAAGCTGTTAAATGGAAACATTCCACCTCTTCCTTTCTATACACCCCTACTGGGGTACCCCAAGGTTCTGTCCTTGGCCACTTACTTTTCAATATATTCATTAACAACTTTCACCACTCCATATCCAATTCTACACTAATCCAGTATGCAGATGATTCAGCAATCATCTGCTCAGTTGACATCTCTTCTAACCTTCTGCAGATAAATCAGTCAGCTTTCTCAAATACTGAAACCTGGATGCAAAACAACCACCTAGCTCTTCATGCCAATAAAACCAAATTAATTATTGTTTCCCCATCTAACCACTCTCACATTGATAAAAACTCCTTCAAGATCATAAGCCAGAATAACACATCCATTGAAATTGCCCTTCACACAAAACTGCCCGGTGTCATTATTGACGAACATCTAAAATTCGATATCCACATTGAAATTAACATAAAAAAGACTACCAAAATTAGGACTCCTGTATAGGCATAACCATTATATCACCCCTCCACCAGAAAGACCCTTGCCTCCACATAACCTCTCCCCTCCCTAATGTATGGTGCTCCTCTGTTCTTGAATTGTCAGCTCAGCCTTCAAACTAAATTAGACGCCTACTACAATAAAATCTGCAAATTTGTCACTAGCTCTAGGAACTCATCCGATCACTGCATCCCCCTCCACTCACTGCAATGGCTCGAGCTTCCCAACTATCTGAACCTCCTTAAACTCACCACTGCCCATAAGCTCATATTTAACCCATCCTCCTGTCCCTCTCTCTCCACCTCCTTAACTCCCTACATTCCTAATCACTCACTTCGGTCAGAAAATCAGAACCTGCTTAAAACCTACAAACCTTTACAGCCATTTAAGCACTCTCTGCTACCCTGTTCCTTAGCTAAACTATGGAACTCCATTCCTCTCCCTTAGAAATACTCATAACCACTCTAACTTTAAATCCCTCCTCCATTCCTACCTATCTTCAAAGTGGGAATGCCCTTGCTCCTTCCCTACACAGGACCCTCCTATATTAAAACACACCTTCTTACTCTATGCATCATCTCTGCACTCACATCATTTGCCCTCCTACTCCTCCTTAACCTCCAAATTTTGTTAATAGTTTATTTACAACAATTTCTCGTCCTCAACTGTAATTGACTCTTAATGACCCTTAGACTGTACTGTTGCTAGATTTTTACTACTGTTATTGTGGAATGTAAAATTTCAATTGCAATTCACTGTTAAAGACTTTTAGACTGTACAGTTGCTAGATTTTATTATTATTATTGTAGAATGTAGATTTATTTTACTGTAGAATGCTGCATAAAGCTGTATGACTTCTTTGCTTTGTATGTGTATATGCTAATATGTTTGTCATTGTTACTAGAGCTTTTCTCCCCAGCCCTCCACTGAAATCAGGCTCTTTTTAGGCCCAGTGGACATCCCCTGTCGTCAAACTGAAATAAATAAATAATAAAAACTCTGCCACAGCTATTTTGGCAGGTCCACGGATGCTTCCACGCATGCACAATCTCCCAGCCAAGTGGCATACTGTTTGTACGGCTTACATGCCAGACTCTTTAAGCTGCTGGCAATATACTTGCATTCCTTCAATTGTTACCTGTCCAGCAAGCCAGCTCTCTTTTTTCGGCAGGATAGATGAGCCAGCACTGGCTGCTCACTTCCATTATTCTCCATCTGGTCCCTTCAATGCCTGTAGTTAAAAGTGGGTCATCTAGAGTACAGTCGAGGCTTTATTGCTAGGTGCCATAGGGCTAGTTTTTCAGATTTTTTTATTTTTCCTTCTTTTGCTGGATGTTGATGCTGCTTCTTGTTTTCAGCTCTGTACAAACACATATATATAAGCTTATGCACATACAAGTAAACAGGAACCAGAAACTAATGGAAAGATGGTTTCTCAAGATGCTATGAATTGCTGTAATAACTATCCACAGCCATTGGTCCATATCTTCTCCCGCCATTGCTTCAAGGGTGGTTCTATATCTACAACCAAGTATCTTAGCTATCACAGTATATCAGCTGAAGCCATTTATACTAGTCATGAGATCTACATTTATACAGAACTACATCTCATCATAAATTAATTATTTTCATTCATTCGCAGAAATAACTATTCCACTGCTGCTTGTCATTCCCTTTTATTCTATTTCCAAATATTTTTGATCAAATTACTGTATGTCCTTGTGAGATGCCATGGTGGTGCAGCTGTTAGCATTGTCATCTCACAGCAAGAGGTTCTCCCATTCGATTCTCGGCTGGAGCTCCTTCAGTGTGGAGTCTGCATGTCCTCCCTGCAGTCGAGTGATGTTTAAAGACATGCAGGTAGGTGCATGCATGAATGGGTGTGCCTTCTTTGAACGTTGGCCGTTGGGCAGGCAACTTAGCACCGTAAAAATCCACTGCCAATCATTGGCGGACCGGAGTTCTGCTGTGATGACCCCTAACCGGGAAAAGCTGAAAGACATTACTTACTGTATGTCCTTGTGCAAGATCCCAGAACATTTCTTTCCTTCTTTCCTTCCTCCCCATTGTCTTCATTCTTTATCTCAGCTAAATAACTGGTCCCCTTTAGATGACTTCCATGTAAGATCACAAATTACTATCTCATTTCCAACATTTGCTCTGTGCAAGACTCTCTATGACCTTCTCCTTTATAAAGTGCTGAATAGCTTTAGATGGTTTATCAGAAACATCTACTGCAATATACAGTGTATGATGGGGACTGACTTTCTCTTTACTCATTTAACTGTGCCTCCTACTAGTAACTGAGTTCCATGTGGACTCCAGAGCCCCCATCACACCACACCCCCAAGAAAGGGGCTTCACTCGTGAACCTCCGAAATTATTACTATCACCGATAATATCACTTTACCTTGGTCGTAAGGAGAAATACCCTTTTAGTGACACCCACACAAATTCAAATTGTGTCATTTCAATAAAATGTCCATACTGTCACAGTTCAATCAGAAGTTCTCATTGCCAGTGAATTCATCTCTTGCAGGCCCATCACTATATAATAACTTCACTCTCTGATTATTAATAAGCTGTCTTCATCCAGTTGATGAGTACCTTCCCTGCCATTCTTAATAAACAGGTTACTTTCATTATGAGATGTAGTCTGACTTTCAGGGCACTTATTGCCTGCTTCCTGCAGAATCTGTTTCCTCACTAATGCTACAAACAGTGAGTAAATGTTTTATGTCATTCTTCTGTAAACATTCTGCTTCCTGACAAATCACCTCTATCTCCAAGTCATTTGGGTTTCTAATACCATGATGGAAATGCCCGCCTCCCCCCCTTCCTAAGTCAAAGTATGATTAAAGTTCATGAAATTAGTATTGTTTCGATCTCTGATGTTAGCCAAAAGTGCTCTTTGCAGCACCTGCAGTGTGCCCAGAACTGATTCCTTCTGTAATTCATATGGAGTTACATGTATCAGTAGCATCTACATATGACTGAAAATTATTTTTTATGAGACTCATTTTTCCTCCTACTGTTGGAACTGTTGGGGTATCTGGGTATCACAATTACGGAGGCCTTCCTATACCCTATTACCCTGGACTCTCATCTTACATTCAAAATCCTAGTTATCTGTGTTCTTATAATCGTATGCATACATTAGATGTTTGGACTCCTTTGTTGACTTTATTAATGTATTACTTCTCTTTTCAGAAAACATAGCCTATTTTAATTACCTTTCAATTTCTTCCCTCATTGCTGTTCTGTTTCCAGTCATAGTTCTCATTGTTTTTTAAGATAAATGCAACATATTATGAAAGCATTATACATTTATGTAACTACTGTATGCTTTGCTCATGGCACAGTTTAAAGCAACAAATAATGCTTCATATTAGAATTTTATGGTCTGATTACAGTGTCCTCATCTGCATTTTATTCACTGTAAACGTAGTAAGGCTGTAGAACAATTGTCTGTCTGGAACAGGATTCCTGAATCCATAGCTTTTCCTGCTTCTCAAGGCCACCTGTCACTTAGAATGCCATCTCTGTATATCAGTGATGGCGAACCTATGACACGTGTCAAAGGTGACACACCATGATATTTTTAGTGACACGCCAGCAATCACCAACAACCGAGTTACCAAAGACATTGCTTTTTTATTCATCTCTCATGTGACGTGCACTGAATTATTTTGTGCCAGGAACTTTTGACATGCCAAACCCAAAAGGTTTGATATCACTGATAGGTCATCAGCTGTAGCTGAATTTCCCTGTTCTGATTTTTTTTCACTTAATTTCAATCATTCCCTCAAAAGTGACAGTGTCTCAAGACACCGATTTAAACTTACCTGAAACATTTGCAAATAACTGTCCTCCTTCCCTTCCTATTCTCCTTTCTCCATTTTGAGTTTACAATAACTAATCTTTTAGACATGAAATGTTTATATTTTCACCTATAGCTGATTACTGACTTTTTACATGTTCAGACTTTGTAGGCCTTTGTTTGCTTAAATAAACATTATTCTAGCTTTACAAGTGCATTTATTTATTGAGGTATATGTTGCATATATGTATATGTGTGTATATATATATGTGTATATATATATATATATATATATATATATATATATATATATATATATATATATATATATATATACTCTTGACTTATTTCTCTCCTCTCAGGTAGAGTTAAAAAGGGTGTTTTTTGTCTCAACAGGCCACCCTTTTGTTACAGTTTAGAACAATAAGCAAGCCCTTTCCTGCCTGCCAGCTCACATATCATGCTTTTAAGGGGATACATATTTCATTCCTCCAGATGTCAGACTCTGGCATTTATAAAACATCATTACATCATATAACGCAAACGTAAGTCTTGAGTCCATATGTAAAAGAGATCCTTATATGAATAATTGTCTTTTGAACGAGATTTAAAATAGTAATACCACCATTATGTGCTATAGCATCGAAATGGGACTGTCCATTAGGTGTCTGAAAAGTCAGTGAAAATGTTGAGCCCATGCAACTGGCACTTGACGGTTTACTGTCTATTTCCTTTGGCAGTTAACACAATGCACCTTCCAGGAATGACAGCCAAAACAGCTTGAGCTCCTATACTGTAAAAGATAGACAGCTGTGCTCAACTGAAATTATCATGTGTCCCAGGAGCAGACTTCACAAAGTTCACAAATCTGCCTGCCAAGGTTCTGTCTCTGTATTATACTGCTGTTACCCGCACAGCCAACCACTCACTAATTTATAACCTTGTGGTTAATACTCAAATAGTTTTTCAAAGAAAAAAACATTTATGTTCTCCATCACAAATCAAGAAAGGGTTGCAGTAGTTCGTTTAGTTTCTTGCTAATCAAGCAGAGTATAGAACACACTCCATCGCAGTCAGCTTTTGTAAGAATGGCACAAAGTCTAGACTGAAACCACTGATGTCATAGCAAATGGGTTGCTACTTGGCACAGAAGAATCTGTCTCTGGAGAGACCTTCACATTTGGAAGTTTGGAACCTGTCATTAGGAAAAAGAAAAGTTTATTCTTCTGTACTGGCAGCAATTCAAAAGTCAATATTCTCCCACTACAAATTAAAATCTTGTGAAATAAAAATATAATTAGATAATCCTAAGATATTGAATTATTACTGCTGTGTTCTGAACTAGGCAATATGTCATTTCATCTAAGGAAAACTAAATCCAGTAGGGAAAATGTCTTTAATTATTAACTCAGAAATGTAGATATTAACTTTATGCATGTGCTGAGTGGGTGGGTGGCCTAGTCCAAAGACCTATTTTGGCCATAAGGCAAAAGACATTTATTCATACTGTAGGTATTCCTTCACTATAGATAGTATAACAGTCTTAGATTAAGGGTGGGAGGTTGGCGTAATGGTTAAGGTTAATATGAAATGTATTACTGTAAGAAGGTTTTATGCTTTATTTGTTAACCAGGTAAGCTCAGGAGGCAGATTTAACTCTTTTTGAGGTGTTCTGGGAGCACTGTTTGGTTAAGTGACTAGCTAACAGTCATACAGTGGGCAAATAAAGACATAGGGAATCAAACCCAGGACAATAGAGTGCAGCTTATTAGCAGCTCATAAGCTCAGAAACTTAAGAGAGAGAGAGAGAGAGAAAGAATGTAACGTATGATATAAGTATAGCTCTTTAATAAACAGAAAAAATATATATGTTACTGAAATGTATGGGGATCCTGTAAGAGTCATTTTAATCAATAAACTTTCCATAGGCAAGTTGATTACGTTTCCACTCACTGACAAAATGATACTCCAATGACATATTTGTAGAGGAGTATGTAAGCATTAGTACTGTGCTTATTTTGTAAGAGGGCTCACAGGAATAGTGCACATTGCATAATGCCAGTGCACTGAGAAATAAACAGAATGAGCCCATGTGGGTGGGATTCAGGAAAAAAACAGACCACCAGGAAGGCAGCCATCTTAAGTTACCTTTTCTGCCAGTTGTACTAAGAGCAGAGGCAAATGAACAAGTCTACAAGAATAGGATTGCTAATACAATTTGGTGACAGCTATACTGAGTATCAAGGTCATTACCAAATGTGACACTGCAGCACTGAAGCAGCCATCTGCCAGCAGGTTGTGTGATGCAAACAAGAACACAGGATAATGCATCACAGGGTTCATTGACAATATACAGACACC
The DNA here is from genome assembly GCF_019279795.1 of Protopterus annectens. Lineage (NCBI taxonomy): Eukaryota > Metazoa > Chordata > Ceratodontiformes > Protopteridae > Protopterus > Protopterus annectens. Next base: position 972,901,506 of record NC_056746.1, read on the forward strand.
CAAATTGCAAGGCAAGCCTCAAAAACACACGACTCCACAAAGATACAATCTCACACACAGAGCTGCACAGATTTAAATGTGTTCTGTTGATGGACAGACATATATATGCACAGCTTGATTAAAATATATGCCTACAGAAAAGGATATAAAGCACCACCAATATGAGCTAATGAAGCTGGAAAACTGTTCTGTAGTTGCAGTGATATGTGACAGCTATGCTTTCTGCAGGATATCCAAAGAGGGTTTTGAAATGCAGTATGACAGTGATGTCACAAATGAAGATCATATCTATAGTTAGATACAAATAGTACTTAATATGTAGGAATGGGTAAAGAGTTACAAGTACATTATCATTATCATGAAAAGATTCCTGCTCTCTGGGGTTCATTCAGTGTTTTACACTCACACCTTACATCTCCAAACCCATACAGCTGTGAAAGACACACACACACACACACACACACACACACACACACACACACACACACACACACACACACACACACACACACACACACACACACACACACACACACACACACACACACACACACACACACAGCTAATTTTCTGTGTCTATGTATGTGGATGTGTGCCAGCTGTGTGCTTCAGGAACCCCACACTTATGTACTTATGTAATTTACAGGCTGCCATATTATATACCATCAATCAAATCCCATTTATTTTTAGTACACTTCTTGCATTATATTACTGATATCTGGAAAGTATGACAATCTATGTCAAGAAGCATGGCAGGCTATGTCCCCTACTGCAGTGTATATATCTTCCTCTAGTACATTCTGTGCCTGTAGATAGTAGGGTGGGAATCCAGATTATACTGTGTGCCCAGCTGATATGTGTATTGGCTTGATAAGCGCCCATGACACTAATAATATGCACGGTGAGCAGGAATATTTTTACCACTTCTTGGACAATATCACAAACTTCTCTGCCAACTTTGTTCAGGTAGTCTATAGACCGAATCTCCTCCCTTAAATCTATTCTTCACTATCAGTACACATTCATATGGAATACTTTTGAGCTCATGTCTAGCTGGCTTGGAGGCTTTTCCTGTTTTCTTTAATTTAGTTCTAAACTCTGTGATGAGAAGCATCTGGTAATATCCATGTCTAAAGCCATCTCTTAAGATATTGAACGTGAGTGTTCGCTATGGTTAGTAAGTTATCTTGGGAGACTTTTTCTAGTCTGTGTCTCACTTAATTTCATACACTTTGCCCAAAATTGACTGTTATTCCAGTTTTCATTGGCTATAAACTTTAGTGTTCCCGTCACCTATGCTGAATGTAAAATCTTTTTAGTCTTACATGTCCACAAGGTGATGCAGAGACTCATAAAACTGGTCATTCTTCTCCTCCTCGCTATCTGTAGTTGGAGGATAAACGTATCACTGAAATGTTATGTGTTTTTGCCATGAAGTCTGATTGAAATCCTGCTATCATTGTCTTTTTGTTTATTAAGGACCACTAACTTTGATATCCATTAACTGACTATAAGGGTACTCCAATTCTTCTTAGATTCAGCTCTACAATAGAAAATCTGATGATTACATAGGTTCATAGGTGTTTACAAGGCTAGTGACCGCAAGGGCATTTTTAAGCCTAGCCATGCATCCCAAATCTCTGACAAGTTCTGATACCCTTGATAAGTGTAAGCAGGGGTTGGGGAGATGAACCATTTACAGGTTACTTGTGTCCATACTTTTTTAACTGGTTGTCAGTAAACATGAGGCAATTTCTACATTGCCTCAGGATGCCCATCTCCACCAAGCTGGTAACAGAGACAGTAAGAAAGTTCATATCCCTGGCAGCAGACCCTTTTTTATTGATTACACTGTTGGAGTGAGAATATCAGTCACTGTCAAGGGTATCCGGTTTGCAACTATGGAGACAGTGGTTATCACTGCAAACTAGTTGTCCTGTCTGCAATTAGGTACTGGAGAATTTCAATTGTGCTTTTATAGGAAAAATGTCACTCAAGTTGTCTGAGTCTATACAGATCACTGCAAAACACTTGAGGGGAAAATAATACGCTTAGTCTGAAAATTTAAGGATGAAGTATTTAGGCAGACATTCTGAAGTTAGAAACAAATCAAGCGGTACTTACCAAAAACAAAGAATTAGCTTGTCAAGAATGATGAAAAGAGGAAATGACCCAGTGCAGTCCATTTTAATTTACCATTTGCCAAAATGTTAATGTTTATTCTTGTCATGTGTGTGTGTGTGTGTGTGTGTGTGTGTGTGTGTGTGTGTGTGTGTGTGTGTGTGTATATATATATATATATATATATATATATATATATATATATATATATATATATGGGTCTACTACCGGAGATTGAAATTACACTATTTCGAAATCCGGTAGTAGATGCCCACTAATGCGAAAGTGCACTTCTCCGAAAGTGCACTTTCGCAAACACCACTAGAACGAACGGGCAATGTCCTCCACTGTGGTGTGGTAGTCACGGACCTTAGGTTTAGGGCTTGAGTTAAGGATACTATTCACTATCCTAAACCCACGCCCTAGCTCTAAGGTCCGTTTGCTTTAGTGGGCATCTACTACCAGATTTCGAAATAGTGTAATTTTTATCTTCTGTAGTAGACCCATATATATATATATATATATATATATATATATATATATATATATATATGTGTGTGTGTGTGTGTGTGTGTGTGTGTGTGTGTGTGTGTGTGTGTGTGTATATATATGTGATATATGTATATATATATATATATATATATATATATATATATATATATATATAGGTGTGTGTATTTGAAAGACACAGGAAGGCAGATTCCAATAACCATTTGCTCAAGTGGTGTTCTCGAAAGTGCACTTTCGGTGAAGTGCACTTTTGCTTTAGTGGGCATCTACTACCAGATTTCGAAATAGTGTAATTTTGATCTTCGGTAGTAGACCCATATATATATATATATATATATATATAAAATATAGGTGTGTATGTGTGCATGTGTATGTGTGTGTGTGTGTGTGTGTGTGTGTGTGTGTGTGTGTGTGTGTGTGTGTGTGTATGTATATATATATATATATATATATATATATTATACATACATATATATATATATATATATATATATATATATATATATATATATATGGGTTCATGTCATTTGATCGACAGTTCATTTGGTCGACAATTCATTTGATCGACAAGCATTTGCCCCCTACCCCAATGTTGTGCGACCCTGGAGTTGATATATATAGTTAGGGGGGGTGGGGGGCACAGCCCCCCACATTGGGGGGGTGGGAGAAGCCCCCTAAAATGCTTGTCGATCAAATGAACTGTCGACCAAATGAACTGTCGATCAAATGAACTGTCGATCAAATGACATGAACCCATATATATATATATATATATATATATATATATATATATATATATATATATATATATATATATATATATATATATATATATATATATAGGTGTGTGTGTATTTGAAAGACACTGGAAGGCAGATTCTTTTTTTTCTCCACCCTAAAAATTCAGTCTCTAATAATCTTTTCATTAAAGAGGCTGTTTATAGGTTATAGGTTCATAGGTGTTTACTAGGCTAACGACCACAAGGACCTTTATAAGCCTAGCCATGCATCCCAAATCTCTGATAAGTTCTGATACCCTTGATAAGTGTAAGAATGGGCCTGGGAGATGAACCATTTACAGGTTACCTGTTTGCATCAGAGACATAGGTGCCAAACCAGGGATGAATTTTCAGTTTCCCATCCAATTGTCCAAGTTGCACTTGAATTGGATTAGGGAGGAACTCTGCTTCACATGGATGGGGAGCTTGTTATATAGACGGGGTAATCTCTGCGATACATACCTATCTCTCCAGCAAGTCCTATTTATATCACAGGCAAGGTTTAAGTCTTTAGAATGGATAATTCTGGTACTGTTTGTTTTGTGGATATGCTGGAGGTCCATCTGAGTGGGGTCTGACAGGGCCCTGTATGCCATGCATTGATCTCCTCTCAAAAGCCTGTAGGAGACAGAATACAGGGATATGGCCTTGAGGTGGTCTGCACAGGACATATTACTTATGCCCTGTATTCTTTTAGTGAGGAACCTCTGTTGACATTCCAGTTGTTGGATATGCCTAGTTAGGTACATACCAAAGGGTGCATTGTACTCAATGATAGGTCTGATGAATGCTGAATACAGTGGAACAATGACTTCCTTGGACTTAGATGCCATACCTTTGTTTATAAGTTGCACAACACAGAATGACTCTCACCACTGTAAACACGTTTAAGCAAACAAGTTTCAGCTGCAGGCACTACTAGTGTTTCCATGACTCAGCAGAAACAGCAAAAAAAATATTCATTTGAGTTGCTCCCCGGCCATATCCACATGAAGCTCAAGATAGGTTAGTAAATTCCATAAGTCTTGTATCTTTAAGTAAAGCTTCACCTTTTCACATGCTGGACCTTCAGTCGAAGAACTACCTTCCTTGTTTGACTGGTCAGACAGCCTGTTTTTACATAGCACAACACTGTCTACTCTTTCCTTGGCTTGATAATAAAAATCAGTATTATGAGAATCTTCCCAGCATAACACTTAACATGTATGCCATTTTCTATATTTAAGATGTTACAGCCATTCCACTCCATTCCCAGCACAAAAACATCAGCTTTGGACTTACAGTAACTTTAACAATCCATCAGTAGTCCTATTAGATAGTCCAATCCTGTGAGACACTTTGTACTGGAAGGGATGGCAAGAACATGCCCACTGGCAATTTTTTGCCATCTTTTTCTTTATTGAGCAGTTGTAATGGAGTTTATGAGCAGTTATCAGGCTGAAATGCCTAGTAATATTTTAAGGAAAAGGAGGCCCACTTTACTGCTAAAGACACACTCTCTCTCTAGCTTGCTATAACTGAATATCTTATCTGATGTCAATTTTCATTCATTCCTCAACTCTTATGTTTGGATTCGATCCTAGAATCTGACTTGGCAGCTTCTACTAGCTTGTGAATCACTGAAAGCTCTTGAGCTTCTGCCTTTCCCATAATGCTATAGTCCATAACATACCTCAGTCTCGTTTGCCACCACAGAGTACAGATATGGTCACAGCTTCTGCTCTCGTGTTAGTACCGTTTTTGGGGTATTATGAGTCTTTTTCTTCAATTTTATTGCTAAAATTCTTAAAAACATCTCCTATTGCATTTTCTCCCTATTTCCCACTAAATAATTTTTCAAGTAGTTGTGTACTGTCTCTTTTACCATTGATGGTAATTACGTTTTCCATACTTTAAGTACATTTTTAATACCATTGTTAGTATTTTCTACGTTGTTTTTCTCTTTAACTTTTTGTTATACATTTGTAATCTGTAAACACAGAAATCTTTATTTCTAAATCTTTCCTCCTTCACGATAATCGCAGAGAAACCGTTGGGTTTCAAAAAAATGTACAGCCTGCAGCCACAAAATCCCTTTATCTGATGCACATTTTCAGTACATTTATTGCTTAGCCCCTTAATATCTTGATCCCAATTGTGACATATGTAAGGATTTTAACATTATAGCCCTTATAGATGCAATAAGCTAATTCTCAGAGGATTTCTGCCTTCAAAATCATCTACTTCAACAGCATCTTGTGTGTCTTAATCCTCCAGAGTACAGAGAAAAAGGACTCTAGGAAGCATTTCCTGGTCCAACCACTTCATCAGCTCTAGGTTCAGTAACTCCAAATAAACTGGCACAGACTTCAGATGGTAGCTTATTAGTTCCAAAAACCAGAAAAGAGAAATCTCCTTGGATCTGATTGCCACTCTTGGCTCCAGATGAGAGTACATCTAGATTGCCCCCTACGTTTTGGGAATGCTGTCCAAGACATCATCACACTAGACCTTCCACAACAGCATCCTCGACCCGCTCTTCCTAAAGCTGGATCAAAGCTGACATGGACAGAATGATGAGGAAGTGTCTCTCAATGCAGATGCAAATGGGAGTTCTCCCGGCTCTAACCCCATCAGGTCTGGAGACTCTTATTAGTACAACCACCCCTAGCTTGCTCCTTTTCCAATCTGATCTGTGGTATCAGTGTTGTTGGATGTGAATATCCTGGAGTCATTATAATCAGATCCAAAGATACTGATATCTTCAACTACAGTAGTATCTTTGACTAGACTGGCTGTGAGTACCTCAGAGCCAGATGACTCTCTGAGCCATAATGTTGGCGCCAGAATCGAGGTGTTGGAGTTGACTCTAAAGTTGAGGGAGCCATCAAAGGAAGAACCTTCTGGAGCAAGGGAATACCAGTTGATGCCATGGTCATAATGACAGCCACCAGGAAAGAACTAGTGGAACAAAGTTCCTCTGTCCACCCCCTTAATAGAGAGTCTATGATGATGGACAGATTTGAGAAGCATGTTTATGCTTCAGGGGCCTTTGCCCTCCAGTTACTGAACTATCTGGCACACTTTACAAGACTCCAGGGAGATTTCTTAAAGGAATGCTCCAAGTCTCTCTCTGGGACTATATTCTCCAAGGCAGAGAGCACTGTTGCCTAGTGTTGGCTGTTCTTCAGTCTATTTCTAATTCATCCATGAGGCTTATCTCTCATGCAGCAGAAGGTACCACATAGGTGGCGGGTTCAGATATTTCCATTAGAAGGCATGTTTGGATGCACTTGTGTGACTTTTGTGGAACCCTTCAAAGCTTCCTTTGTCAGTGCTCCCTTTCACAGAAGTTCCTTTGGCCTCAAGATGAAAGACACACTCTCTAGGTATTAGTAAGAAGGTAAAACTCTGTCTGCTGTTGAAGTGCATTTTTCGACCCCTCAATGAACCTTTTCTAGGAATCAATGAGGTGGTTGAAAAATGTGGTTCAAGAAATCCCAGGGTCCCTTTCAAGATCCATGTAGAGACAGTTCCCTCAGCGGCAGAGGGGGGACTCTAATAGAAGATGCCACCTTCATGGCAGACATTCACAAAAATCAAGAATCTAGAGATATTTTCTCTGATAGATCCTACCAGAGCTCCTGAAAGGAGGCCTGACTGTCCATCTGTGAAGGCAGTCAGGGGTTGCTTATCCCTGCACCAAAGAGGCTGGCTAGAAATTGAAGAAGATTTATGGATGCAGAGGATAATATCCAGAGATTGTATCATAACTTTTTCCTATCCACCCCAGTTGGTTTCAAAGAAAATCCCTGATATTCCACCCTGTAGCAGGGAAACAGCAGCACTAGAAATAAACAAGCTACTAGAGAAAGAGGCATACAAGAGGTCTCCCCAGACCAGAATTAGTCCAGAACATATTCAAGATTTCTTTTAATGCCAAAGAAAATGGGACTGGAGACCAATTTTGGATCTCAGCAACCTAAATTGATTGGTTCAATGCACAAAGTTCTGGATGGTCATGATTCAGTTCATTCTGCCCTTTCTGTATAAGGATGATTGGGTGTGCTTGATAGATCTTCAGGACACATATTAGAATATCAAAATGAACAGGCATTCCAGTAGATAGCTACATTTCTGTCTGAAGGCCAATCATTACCAGTTCAAAACTCTCCCCTTTGGTCCCACCATAGCCCCAGGGTGTTTACCAGGTGTATGGCAGAAGTGTCTCATCACCACTCTGACCAGACATCAACTGATCCAAGGTTGGGATTATGTACTCCAATTATGTTTCCATCTGGCCATTTCAGTCAACTACAACAAAGTTCATCTGTACCCGGTGCAGACACTGGAATTCATGGATGCCTCATTCAATACGATCACACAAACAGCATCCCTCCCCTTGTTAAGAGTTCAGACTATTCAGTTCAGGGTCAAAAGGATCATCCACAACCACTCTCTCTCAGCTTGTTTAATTCTTTGAGCTTTAGGATCCATGTCAGAGGCAATCATCCTAGTACCGTTGTCAAGTACCATATGAAAATTCTTCAGTGGACATTGGCTACTCAGTGGTCCATTCTTCACCATTCCTTGTCCTCTCAGATAAAAATAACTCAGGCTTGTAAAACTATGGTGGATACACTCCAGACAATTGCAAGAAGGACGCCCCTTTGTTCTTCCCCAACTCAAGGCCATAGTGACCATGGACGCCTCTCAGATTGGGTGGGGAGTTACTTTCTGGGAAAGACAGTTCAAGGCACATAGTCCCTTGAAGAGGCCAACACATACATCAATCTCCTGGAAATGAAAGCTACCCTTCTAGCATTGCAGGCCTTCCAAGACCCTCTCCCCACCAGGGCAATTGTGATTCAGACAGACAACATGTAAATTTTGTGGTACATCAACAAACAATGGGGAACAAAATTTTATCCCCTGTGTTGAGAAGCTTTGAGAGTGTGACAATGGATGATCTCATCCAAGTGATTTCTGATAGCAATGCACATTCCAGCGAAGTCCAACGGGATTGCAGCCAAGTTGAGCAGGTCTATTCTAATGCCTTATGAGTGGTCTCTCAACGTGAAGGTGGAGGAGAAAATATTCTGTTGTTGAGGTCAACCATGCTGTGACCTTTTTTGCATCCCCTCTCAACAAGTGCAGCAGGTTCTTCACCTCCTTTCCCCCACTGGAGGAGTCACCAAGAGATGCTCAACTTTACAATAGGCTCGCCGGTCTCCTTTATGCCTACCCCTCTTTACCCCAGTCCCCAAATGTCTTCAGAAAGCATCTCTGTTGAAGAGCACAGTAATCCTCATTGTTCCTTATTGGCCTAAGCAAATATGGTTTCCCTTCCTTTGGCCTCATCTTACTCATCCTCCATGGTCTCTGGATCCAACTCTAGACTTTCTGTCTCAGCGAAAGGACTTAATTCACCCAGACCTTCAAGGTCATAAATTTAGGTCTATATTACATTATCGAATTTTCAAAACTTTGAATCTGATATGGTAGATACCATATAATCAAAGTCTTGAAACATCGAAAATGTAATAAAACACAACAACCTACAAAAACAAACCATTTAAATGCTCTAAACGGGGGGCAAGCCCCCTGCACCCCCACACCCCCGCTACTTAAATATACCAACTCTGAGATCGCACTACAGTGCAGAAAAGAGAAATCTTCCCTTTCCATGCTGTATGGAGATCTCCATTAAAAGATTCAAAGTTTCAAGACTTTGATCATATGGTGTCGACCATATCAGATTTGAAGTTTTGAAACTTCAATCTTCTGATATAGACTCTTAAATTGACCACGTGGTTTCTCCATTTCTGTTGATTGCTAGACAGCTCAGGCTTTCCTCCCCAGTCTGTCACATTCTTTTATCCTCCCACAAAGCTTCCAGTAGGAAACTGTACAAAAGCAAATGGGAAAGATTCATAATCTGGGCACAACAAAAACCATTAGATCCTTTTTCCACTCCTATATCTAATGTTCTAGAATTTTTAGCCTCAATTTTCAATGAAGGTGCTAGCTCATCTGCTGTTAAAGTACTGTTAGATGCCATCTTCAGCTTTCATAAAGGAATAAATGACTCATCTCTAGCAGTACAGAGCTTTATAAGATAAACCTTTCCTTAGACCTCTAGTTGAAGATCCTTCTCCCCCTTGAGATTTAAATGTAGTCTTGCAAGCTCTGACTCAGTCCCCATTTGAGCCTTCAGCTAAAATGAAGCTAAAATTTCTAACCTGGAAAACTATCTTTTTAGTAGGTATTACCTCTGCCAGAAGAGTTTCAGAATTACATGCCTTGTCTTCTAAACCCCCTTATTTAATTTTTCATAAAGAGAGAGCATCTTTGAGAATTAATCCTTCCTTTCTTCCTAATGTGATGTCAGAATTTAATATCAATTAAACTATCAATCTGCCAGTCTTCTTTCCAAAATTTTCAAAGGAGTGTATATGTTACACCTATTGAATTTTCACAGGCAATTGTATTTTTACTTACACAGAACAAAAAAAAATTTTAGAAAAATGTATCAACTGTTTGTGCCCTTTTCAGATTCAAAATTGGGGAAATTAGTCTATAAAGTAACATTAGCTAAATGTTTGACTGTATTACATTTGTTTATAATAAATTGGGCATGTCCTTACCCAAATCTCCAATAACAACTTCCACAAGATACATGGCTACTTCTTCAGCTTTTTTGTCTAGATTTTCTCTAGATGATATTTGTGCAGTCACAACTTGGGCCAGTCCTCAAACCTTTATTGCTCATTACAAATTAGATCTGGTCTCTAGGGCCAGAGCAGTTTTTGGCTCAATGATGCTCAGGAATATCCTCCCTTAGAGTACTTCTGGGATTTAGGTAGCTAGATTTCAGCATCTTTTGAACTTTTTCTCTTACTGTTTCTGCAAACCTGGTATTTTGTAAGGTCTTTTAACCTTCACTCTAGGTATGTTATGTTTTATCAGTTTAGTTCTCACAAGCAAGTCTAAGAAAACTCTTTTTGTTTCTTAATAAAAATTATTCTTTTTTTCTTGCTTTTGTACTTTTGACAGACTCTGTTAGCTGAATTTCAGGTTGATATTCTCGGATTTCTTCTGTATGACCGTCAACTTGCAAGCTCATCACAAAACTTTCTACTTCTTTCCATGATTTTGTTACATTATTGTAATACATATGCTCTCTCTCTTTCCTGACTTTGTTTCATTGCTGTAATAGATTTGCTCTTTCTCTCTTTCTCTTCCTCTTCCTGTCTATCTAACCTTGTAGTTCATTGCATTTATTCTTTCATTTTCCTCAAATGTCCCTTGCCATTTTGCCAGAAATTTGTTTTCCTTGGTGGACAAATATCTGATTTCCTGTATTAAATTATCTAAGATGGGCATTTTATTAGAACCTCATTGTTACATCTCCTGGGCTTTCTGCCTGTCTCCTTTATTATGATTATAACCAGCTTTAATATGTCCTGCAAACGAATGTAGTCTTCTATCACACTTCCAAATGGTGTCTTCTTTCTCTTGAGTTTCCTTAGCAATGCCAAGCAGCCATCTGTGGTGCCTCCCACACAAAGGTTTATATAGGATGAACCTGCTTGAAGCTTCTGACACCTGTCTTATTGTAAACAGTAAGCAGCATAGCAAGCAGACCCAGTTCTTCTCATCTGTAGCAAAACAATCTTATCACGGATTTCAGTGTCTTATTGAACATCTTTACTAGTCCATCATTTTGAGGATGATAGGTTGACATAATCAGCTATTTGACTTTAAAGCACTGGCATAATCTGATGCAATACACTTGACATACAGAAGTGTTTCTTGGTCAATAAGTATCTCTTTAAGGATGCCCACTCTAAATATCAATGCCATTTCTTTGGCATTAAACTTCATATTAGCTTTGCATAATAGCGCTACTTCTGTTGATGCATGTCCATTATAACTAGTGTGTGCTGTCTGATACCCATTGTTAGATTTTACTAGTGGTCACACAATAGCCATAGTAATATATTCAAATGGCGCCTCCCTAATAAGCACTGGGAGCCACTGTCTCTTAAATCCAGGAAGGAGTGCAGTGTTCTGGCATTTTGCACAAGAAGCACAGACCATTGTATCTCTTTCATTATGGCCAACCAGTAAAAACTTTTTAGTACTCTTGCCTTATTTTTTTCAATCTTCATGTGACTTTCAAATAGTTTTGTTATTATTAGTGCCCAGTAAGGTTTTGGTACTCACAGTTAATGTAGAATTTCCTCCTGTCTTATTTACTCTACAGAAGAGATCATCCTTTAATGCAAAATAGAGATAAGAAGTAAAGGAAACAACCTGCTTACTATCCTTCCATACATCCAGATTATATTCCCTCTTGCCCTGCTTAAAGTATCTTCCCATTGTGCTTTTAAAATTTATTTTGCTTACTGATGAGTCCACTAAATCAGGGTTATTTTCTTCACTAGTTTGCACTGAAGAGTAAATTATAGCTTCTTTGCAAAAAAAAACTGACACTGCAGCTTCTTCTGTGTCCTCCTCTACAAAGGGTTGTTTAGACATTAATTACATTCTACTTTACTTTCTCTCTTACTTGTACAAACCTCTCAAATGCCTTATTTTCCTCTAAACTGCTCTCCCTCTGTATTATTGTGAGTGGACATAACCATCTCACTTTCCTTTTTTTCTGTGTTGCTGTCCCTCAGAAAACATACCTCTGATAAGAAAATTATCTTCACTTTTACTTTCTTCTTACTTACAACTCCTTGTTCCTTAGACTCTGTCGGGTTTCTGCTTGATGCTAACAGAAATGGACTCTGAACTCTGCATTTTCTTACCCATTTCACCTTTAGTATTTACTACCCTTTCTTTGATCTGCAGGTCATCCCTTAAGTACATTATTCTATTCTGTCTTCTCTGTTTCTACGTCAACTCTTCTTGTATGTCTCTGTACAGATTCCTGTGTTGTACTGATTTTTACTTCAGAGTTATCTGTCACTTTATCTTCAGTTCCTAAATTGACACCTCTTACAGTATTGGATTTTTGTTGCTCTGACACTGGGGCAGGTTTCCTGTGACGCAGATCCTCTTTACTGTCTAGCACAACAAGATTCAACCTTATTTAATAGATTCCATTCAGATTCCCTTCTGGTTTTGATTCTTGATCTCTATACGAGCATCATTGACTTATTGTTCCCTTCCATGTCCTTATATTGAATGAGCTTATCAAACTGTTGTTTTACCTCTTTCTTATCAGGTGTATAGGTTCATAGGTAAGTACTAGGCAATCAATCTGCACACCATTTCAAGCCTAAAAAACATATTCAAAAGTTCAATCTAGCCTCAAGATGGGCAAGTTGAGATATACTAGGGGAGAATTTGAGGCTGTCCACCCAATTATTTAGGTTTAACTTGAAGTTGGCAAAGGTGCCACTGTGATAAAACATGTCTTATTTATCTGCTGCTGATGGTTTAGTTCCTTTAACTGAGTATTTGAGATACCATTAGTTCTGCGAAGGAATATGCAGTAAGATAGGGTTGGATCTTTTTTTTTAATGTTTAAGCACTTTAGATTTTCACAAAAAGTACAGACTTCTTCAGAACCAAATCTTAACTGTTCTCTTAGCAAGCTGTTATATAAATGACCTGCTTTTTTCATGTGACTACTGAATAAACTACATAGAACATTTGAAGGTACATGGACAAGAAAAATACATCAAGTTGAAATACATTAAATTAAAATAACAAATAAATGCATTAAAACCAGAGAATAATAATTAACTAAATAGCATATCCATATACAAAATCATTAAATTGTTAAATCAGGATGAAAATATGAAGAAATGTGTATTTAAAATTATGTTCAAAAATGAGAATTTGGCAGCCTTCGTTTTCAGATAACACACAATAAATGCATTCTCACTGATATCCAGAGGGTGACAGGCGTCTAGTTTTGGCTGCCATAAAAGTTCCTTAACTTCCATTATCTCTTCCCAGAGACCCTCTCTTGTATTCTGAGTTATTCTTTCCAGAATAATTAAATTAAACTTTTTGAAACCTGTGTAGTCAACAAAATGTTTATACAATGAGTTCTTAATGTATTTTTAATGCCATATATTTGTTCAAGTACATGTTCCCATAATGTTTTCTCTGTTTTTCCTAAGGCTGAACAAGAGTAGCATAAAGCTGCACATACCACTCCCTTTGACCTAAAAAGTATTATATCTATTAAGTTTAACTAGAACTTGCCCTAATTTAAAGCTTTCATCCTGTAAAATATAGATGTAGATTTTGCAACCCTTGCATCTGAATGTCCACTTCTCTTTCTTTTTCATGGGAAACAGTCTCTTCAACAAGTTCTTAATATTTGGCCCTCTCCTGAAACTAGCTCTTAATGTAAGAGAAAACAATTTACTCAAACTGTTGTCTACTTTAAACATTTACCAGTTCTTCTCTATAATATATGTAACAACATCACTATTAATAGAAAAGGTGGTAATAAAATTGCCACAATGCCCATCAGTATTACATGTTGCTGCCATTGTATTAATGTTGTCGCCATTGTATTAATGTTGTCGTTGTCTCTTATAATGGGCCTGAAATATGCCTTTTTTGTATTTGCCAAACATTTCATCCCAAATCTTTATAAGCTCTGTCAATAAACATTTGCTTCATGTTAGAAATTTCCTGAAGCAATATATTTTCATCTGAAATCGTTCTCATCATCCTAACAAGCTATTGTTTTTTTTTTGTTGTTGTAAAGAGTGGCAGCTGTTAACGAATAAAATGTGTTGGAATAACTGAGCTTGTGAAAAATTATAGAAGAAAATATAACATTACTTTTCATTAACTTAACATCCAAAAACTCTAAATAATCTGTATTAATATTGTAAGTGAACCTTAAAAAGAATATAGTACCAGTAAGAACACATATGAATTCTTTTAAGTCAGTTTCAGTCCTAGACCAAAACAAATAGATGTCATCTAGGTAATGCTTATAACATTTCCAAAATTTAGAATACTTTGAGGGAAAAACAAACTTGTTTTCCCAAAAGTTAAAAACAATGGTTGCATAAATTGGCGTCCATGCCACCTCCATAGCAATGTGTACGAATTGTAAATAATACTCCCCTTTAAAGAAAATAAAATTATTTCCATGAATGAAATAATTAGTCTGAAATTCACAGTATCAATAAATCTACTTGTGAAACCACTTCACCAAACTATTCTAAACCCATGGTATGGAAAATGACTGAAAATAGATCAATTACTTCAATGGTAACAAATTAACATCTGGTGTCAACAGATCACCCTTAACATCCTTTCAAAAATTGCCAAGAATCTTTCAATAAGTAAGGCAATGTATGCATAAAAGCTTTCAGTTTGAAATCTATAAAAATGGCTAATTGTGTTGAAGGCAACTGTATTTGAACTAGTGAATATTGTAACAGAGACAAAAGAACTGGAAATGGGATATTTAGAAAAAAACGGTAGGAGCAAAATACAAAAAAAATGGAAATTGTGGGAACTTTATATGCAGAATGGTGTTTTGGAGGAGGATTGAGGTTTAAAGAAAGGCTGGAACTGAACAATTTATGTAATGTTGGATTGATGACTATTATATGAAAGAATGTATATGAAGTATAATGTTTGTAATTTTGAATGTTAACATTTTTTGTTTTCCTTCATATAAATCTATCTTTGCCTAGGTTTTAAATGTTAAGTCAATAAAAGTGCTAAAAAAAGTCTCTGAGGCTGTGAACTCTATTTACATGCATTGAAGTATGTGCAGATGTGTAAGAGGAAGGAAGAAAGCCACATGCTTAGTCAGTAAGTAGTTCATCAGGTATCACAAACAACTTTAGTGCTGAAAGGTCACTTCCTAGGTGCTGTGCATTGATTCATTCTCCAATATTAATACTGCAGGGCAGTATAACTTGGGGGAGTGCTGCATTCCTGAATGTGCTGTAATTTGGATGAGACATTAAACCGCTGTCCCATCTAGCCAAGTTGGTGGTAGCCCCAGTGAATGTAAAAGATCCTATGGCACTTATTGGAAAGAGTAGGAGTCTTTATTTGCATACTTACAAATATTTACAATATGTATATATGCACAAAAAGAGCATCCCAATACACCAATATCAAGTCTATCACCCTCCCCATACTTTCACTCATGACCAAAATTAAATTTCTTTTGATAATTTAACAAATCCCAATTTTGTCATATAATAATTCTGCTCATCTAGTTCTATAAACATGGAAAAAAAACTATTCTATCAACATTGTCAATATATAAATTATTGTGAATGAAGAAATCGTAATACCTTTATAATTAGAACTCCAACTACAGTTGGTGAACTATTCTTCGTGGTAGCGAGTAATTCATTCTCGTTATCTGCTTGGCGCTTTGGAGTTACAGTTCTTTTGCAGTTCCTGGTTGTTTTTATTACCTTTATAATTAGACATACATGTCAATTTTTCTCTAAACCATCTTTCTGCCATATAGGGTTACTTTTTTCCCAAAGGTTATGACCCTGCTGACATTCCAAAAAAGCATGAAACATTATCACTTATGTTTTAGAAGCAGCACACAATCTTTTCTCAAACTTTTTACATTTCATTTCACCTTTTACAGAGTTTTTTCAACATCAGTTACCGTAGAACATTGCTACATTCCTGTATATGTATATGTGTGTGTGTGTGTTAAAATATCACCCTTCACTTTTTAATACTCATATTAATGGTATCTGATAACTCATTCCATGGATCCACCCAAAAATATTTTCTAGTACTGTGTAACCATATTTTCATGTTCTTAACCTCCACTATCTCATGTAACTTCCATTTTTTAAGCTAAAAAATGCCCAACACTATCACCCATCTCTTTAACTTACTTTCCTTTTCTACAAACCAAAAACATCTCCGTATGTCTAACTCTCATTAGTTTTTCACAAGCAAACTCTGTATGTTGAGTAACATAAGTCAGAATCCAAAGAAAATAAAAGAAATGGGATTTGTTAAGGCTATTATTTCTTTATCTTTTGTATGACATGCAACTAATTTTTTTATAAGATTCATGCAAGCTCTCCTGACAGTAGAAAAATAAAACTGCAACAAATTATTTTCTAATTTTCCAAGAAACATATAATCCCCCATAACTTAATTTTCAGAAAAGAACAGAATGTTATGCATATTTTTTTTCTCAAAAGAAAATGTATATTTTTCCATCTTTTGATTATACTAGCCAAATTGTATAATAAACTGTCTCATTGCTCTACATGCCCTCAGAACAGAATTTTACTCCTAAAACCTGTTTCCTTAAAGTAACACAAATTCCACCCACATTTATAGTATCTGCAAACACTCTGCCTTGCTCTCTACTAATCTCTAACCCCACCCTATGCAGTACTTCTGCTGAGACTTGTTAGTATTTCTTTTACTTAAATAATATTTTGGCACTACAATAAACTGAACATCTACCTTTATAATAGTTTCAAACAAAACTTGTGCTTGTGACACTTGTAGCAATAGGTCGCTGTCATTCTACTGGGAGTATACCTCTGTCTAATTTGTTTGAACTGCTTAAGGAGTTAAATGATGTATCAAATTCACAATCAAAGAGGTGTCAACTACCCTCATATACTTTATTCTAGCTGTACTAAACATATTCTGTATATGCTGCTAGCTAACTCCATGTATTACTAGGCTGTAGAAGGCAGTGTCAGCTTTATTACCCATCCACTCATTTACAAGAGGCTTCACTTAAGACCTGTCATAAACAAATTGGAAAACATGTAATCACTTTGTCCATAATTATACACAATTATGTCATATGCCTTTCTAAAATTACATCAACTACTCCATTGCCTCTAATTCACATTTCTGTGTGATATTAAAGACTTACTTAGTCAAAATTAACATTTCTTGTATGGTTTTAATGCATATACCATAAACAACATAACCTTCCCCTTATTACTTTCTTACACACCATTCCAAATCTTTCTTGCAAAATACTCATGATTATTTTATAGTCAATATTACTCATAGTAATAGGTCTCCAGTTTTGTAAATCAGGCATATTGTTATTTTTCAAAATAATCTTGCAACATGTAAACTGATATCTTTGTTCCATAAACCTTTATTAAACCAACTGTTATGAACAATCAAAAATTTTCTTTCTTCCCCACTCATCTCTTTTTAAAAGGAATAAATAAAACCATCAAACCCAAGAATTGTGTCTACCCACCCCTTACTATAACACTATTAACTTCCTCTAAATAAATAAACATCTTTCTGCAATTTGTCTTTCATACTCTCTGGAATATATCTCTTTTTAAACTTTTTACAACTCTGGGCTGGATTCACGAAGGCTTGCACGGAGTCTAAGAGTAGTGTAAGACTTCAGACAGGCAATATGTCTGCTGAGCGATTCAGCAATAGCCGGCAGGGGCGTGCATGAGAGCTCCTAAAACTATTCTTGCACGGACAGTGTTATGATATGCAAATTACCTCATTTGCTGCTGAAAGCTATGCAAATGAGGTAAATTTGTGATCCAGGAAACACTAACCTGTTGGAAGAGTAGAGTTATTTGCAGAAATTTATTCCGTTGGTAACGGAGTACCGTTCTGCATATAGCAAAACGGAGCTATAACAGCTCCAAATAAAGGATGCATCCAGTTGAGGAAGCATGCCAATGGCCAAATATAAGGCCATTGGCATTTGTATAGGTTGAAAATTAATAAAAATTAAATGTTTTTCCCTGATCTCTGATGTTTAAGCATAGCGCAGCACAAATGTGTGTCGCTTTAAAAAACAGAAAATAATTAAAAAATAGCCAAAACTAGGCATATTTAATAAAAAGATTATTCTGCCATGCAGGTGAATGGCAGGCTGAAGACAACATGGTTACTGGGTAGTGGTTGCTAAGGGGGGAAGCACAGTTTGAGAGATGTAACCAATCATTAGTAGGCAATCCTATGCAAATAAGGATAAGGATAGTGAATCCCAATTTTCCCTGGCATGTGAGCCATGCCCCTAGAGTGTAAGCGTAGGAGTAGGGGAGTAGTAGAGTAGAAGATAGGTGACATCATGAGGGGGTATGTCTGAAAGACTGTAAGCTTATTGGAGCAGAGTGGCTTGTGTTTGACATGAGTTGCTCAGCATTGCAAACGGCGTGTCTACAGTTGTCCTAGCTGAAACCCAGAAACTGAAGGTGTACGCCGTGGACATATCTGAAATTTCTTGCAAACTTGCTTACACCGTGTGAGTGCCTGTAAGCCTGTGTGCATGTGTGTGCACCCGTCTAAGCCTGTGTAAGCCTGTGTGCATGCGTGTGCACCTTTCTAAGCCTGTGTAAGCCTGTGTGCATGCATGTGCGCTCATGTGCGCGTGTCTGCGCTTGTTTGTGCGGCGCTGCCCCTTGTGGAAACAGCAAGGGAAAAGGAAGGAAAAGAAGTAGTAGGAAGTTAACCAAGGAGAACTAGCAGAGCTGCCAGGTGAAATAAACCAGAATCAGCCAATTACACAGGCAGTACACTAGCCCAGCCCAGCACTTAAAACTCTGCAAACAACATTCCCCATGTTTTTCTCAAAAACACTGCAACACTGCAGTATACAAAGAGTGAAAACTTAAAAAGCTTAACTCAGACAAAAAAATGTTAGGGGCTGCCATTGCTATTATAAGCCAACATGTGCAAGATGCTGAGGGTGGTGCCATTGCGAATGCTGCTGAGCAACCCACAGTGAGGAGACGGAGAAGAGTGTACAGACCCAGGGTAACCTACCAGGGGCTACATGAGCTGGAGATAGCAGAGCACTATAGAGTGGACAGAGACCTGCTGCAGCAAATTGTTGAGCTGTGCAGGCCACGTCACACACAGAACCAAGAGAGGTGAACCCATCCCAGTGGAAACAAAGGTATGTGTTGGCCTAAGAATACTAGCAACAGGTACCTTCCAGAGACCAACTGGTGATATGATGGGGATTTCACAGGCATCAGCATCCAGGGTACTGCACCAATTCCTGAATGCCATGTCAGCACATGTTGGTGATCACGTATATTTCCCCAATTCCTGTGAGGCATTGGCAAGCAATATGGGTCTTTTCCAGAAAATAGCGGAATGCCCTGAGGTAGTGGGTGCAATTGACTGCATGCACATACACATCAAGGCACCAGCCGGTGAGTGGGGTAGGGCCTACATCAACTGCAAGGGCTTCCCGTCCATCAACTGCCAGGTCATGTGCAATACCCAGGGCATAATACTGAATGTGTGTGTTGGCTGCCCTGGAAGCTACCACGATTCCCATATCTGGCATCTGACACAGCTGTGCCAGACATTTGCCAGTGGGGACATCCCTGATGGTCACCTAGTGGGGGATGCTGGATATGCACTGGAGCCGTGGCTGATGACACCCATCAGAAATGCACACACACCTGAACAAGAACTCCATAATGAGGCACACGCACAAACACGAAATGTAATTGAGTTTGTGTTTGGGATGTTCAAGTCACAGTTCTGGTTGCCTGGACACATCTGCTGGAGCCTTGCCGTACTCACCAACTACATGTACCCAAATTGTCATGGTATGTGCCATGCTACACAGTATGATCCTGCAAAAACAGCTGCAGCAGGAACAGCATGGGGCAGGGCCAAACAGCCCCCCACCATTGCCAAGGCCATCACAGGCAGAGCGTGACTCAGAGGAGGAACAACCTGAGCCTGCCCCAGTAGGCAGAAGGAGGCATGCCCAGTATGCCTTGACCTTGGCAAAGAGGCAACACATAGCACATACATTGGCTGAGTAGGAACCCTGGAAATTATACCTCTCTCTGACTCGCACATAAAATAAAAGGGATGCCTAACTTGACACTACCTGTTTTCAAACATGTATAGGGAGTGTACTATGTGCATCCGACAAAGGCAGCCCTGCAGCACCACCTGAGGCATGATTGCCATGTTTTAAGCAATATAAAGCAGTGCTAAGCAGCTTTTACCACTATTTAGTATATGTAAACAAAATTGCCCATGCTAACTAGAGCAACGTCGGGCAACGGTGAGCAATGTTGGGCAAAGTCGGGCAAAGTCGGGCAAAGTTGAGCAAAGTCAGTTAAACATGCTCATATTTGCTTTACTGTTCCTTAAGCAGTCTGGTCTGCCCAGCATGAAAATAAAAAGCAGTGACAGGGCTGGAACCCAGGATACTGTGCACTATAGTCACAGTACTGAACCACTAAGCCATGACAGCATTACACTGGCACAGACACAGCAGGACAATTGTACACTAATGCAAACACAAAGAAATGCTGTATCATGCCCCTAAAGAGGCATATGGGTAACCTCCCCCACAGGCCTATGCAGACAGAGAACAGCAGGTCAGGCGGAGTGATGTGGGTTGGGTAGGTTATGAAGTCGCAATCTAATGTACGTGACATTGGACACTAAGATCTGTAGTACAGTAGTATGCCTCAAGCCAGTATGATAGGCAACAGTACAGACTGAAATGGTGTACCTTACATAGCAGTGCAGGCCTAGCAAATGTGTATAAGTGTCAGGTGAACCCCTCATCCTATGTACACCCACAGTAACAATCAGGTGTGCCCCCGGGTAGAAATGTACAAAGAATAGCTGTCTCCCCTGTATGTAGAAATGTTGATAAGTCTATGCAAAGTGTCTCATGGAAGCCCTGCAGGCACAGCATGATCCCTGTTGATTTATGACACAAAGGTGAGCCCTGCAGTAAAAATACAACTTGATTTTCCGCACACATATAGTATAAATGTCTATACCAGGCGTGCTCACACACTTTAACAAATGTAGTGGATTTCATTCAGCAACATACTGAAAGGTCATACTCGGCATGCTCACACACTTAGGCCATGTCTGAGTAGAGCAGTGGGCCACACATATCTGGCAGTTGCATGTTTTACCCCAGGAACCTGTCACTATTCACCAATCCTGTCTTGTGCATACAGTTATATGAAAACAGACATATAATATATTGGAACCCTGTCATAATCAAACTATGTTCCACAAGTACTTAGGTTGTTCACAGAAAGTGAAAAAGCAAAGAAGATCACTAAACCTGCAATCAGTATCATCAATAAACAGTGTGCACTCCAAATATTATCCAATCCATGTTCTGGCAAAAGAATCTGTGAAGGAGTCCATAGAGAACCATGACGCTTCCTTCCGCTATGTCATAAATAGCAATGTACACTCATATATGTCCTGAGTCAGTGCAAACTGTAAATGACTGACATTGCCAACATGCTGTCAGACAGGCTCATACATACATACCCCCCTCTCACTGACAAAAGGCCCTATCATCATATCTGGAGATTGTGAAAGCACAGATATCACATATAAATTGGGTAAACAGGTCCTTCCAAACCTGAAAACATGGTGTCTATCGGATTACATTGTTTCTCTAGCTGTGTCATAAGTGCACTCCAGAACAAACAAACCCTGCACCTGAACAGTCTGTTGAGCCTCACCCTCTGTACAGGATATGAAACTGTTGAATGTGTTACAGCAATGTTTGGCACACTCCACAAGTGTTGGTGCACAACAGACCATGGGAACTATTGTCTTATAAGCCTATTAAGCCTGATCTGCAAGGCCATGGAGTCCATCATGATGGAACTCATAAACAGAACTATTGGGAGCCTAGAAACACCCAACCCTACCAATTTTGGTTTGGTCATGGGCAGATCATGGTTCCAAAACCAGCTAGAATGTTTTCAAGGTAGTCACTCAGGACATACATCAATAAAATGAGCTACACACGTCCCACATAGACCTTGAAAAGCCCTTTGCCAACATCCCAGACACATGTCATATCCACAAAATCAATAACCTGTGCATGAATATGTCTGTCATCTGATGGCTTGCCAACTGGGGCACAGATAGATCACACAAGGTAAGAATTGTGGTCTCCTGTACAAGCTGGTAACAACTGCTGTCCCCCATGACTCAGTCCTGGGACCCCTCCTGTCTGGTGTATACTTTTCAGAAATACAGTCAAACACACGAGGGCTATGTTTAGCAAAGTTTGTGGATGACTGCCAAAAAGTTGTTATAATCAATGTTTGGGACAACAGAGACATCCTTAAAAAGGGTCTCAGTCAGACAGATGTGGTGTCAAAATTATGGCCTTGAGCTACAGTCATACAAATACCACATAGGTGCCAACACCCTAAATATGGAGGTGATAATAAGGGATCTATGGACACATGTGGATAGTCATCTCTACTTCCAGAAACACATTCACAAAGTGGTCAGAAAATCATGCTACATGTTCCCACAAACTGCCAAGGTCTTTGCATGTAGGTCAATGGAGGTTCCCTCTACTCATCAGTCATCAGACCTGTCAGAGAGTACCACAACACACTTGTGATGAATCTGATTAGGCACCTTCAGCAGCTGGAAAGACCACTGAAGTACCTCAACAAGAGGATTACTGGCCTCAAACAGTTGCCCCATGCAACAAGACTGAATTTAACTCAATCTGTACTCTGTTGCATACTGTCTACTCATGAGATCTCTTCCCAACAGACAGGTCCATGTCATGGCAACACTCAGATCTGCTCTGAGTTACAGCTCAATGGCACTAAATATACAGACCCAACTGATATTGCCAACATCCTGGCAGATAGGATCAGTGCTAACTTTACCCCCCTCTCACCCATGAAAGAGCACATCTCTATAATGGAAGACTGCAAAGTTGCTGTCATCACGACTGCACAGGTAAAAAACCCTCTCCAAAGCCAGTATCACAGCATCCATGGGACCAGATAATTTCCCAGGCTGTGTTCTATACAAATTACATAACGAACAGGCACCACACCGACGTACCATGTTCAGTCATAGCCTCACCTCAGGCTTTGTGCCTGCTGAATGGTGCACAGCGACGGTTATCCCACTACACAAGGGTGGGGACACCACGGACCCCAGGAACTAGCGCCCATCAGCCTGATGAGCCTGCTCCGCAAGGCCATGGAATGTATCATCATACAACTTATAAAAAAAGACATTGGTAATCTCCAAACTGTGGACCATAACCATGTTGGGTTCGTAAAATGCAGATCATGTCTCCTAAACCTGATAGATGACATTGAAGCAGTCACCAGAAC
Organism: Protopterus annectens; assembly: GCF_019279795.1. NCBI lineage: Eukaryota > Metazoa > Chordata > Ceratodontiformes > Protopteridae > Protopterus > Protopterus annectens. The sequence goes on from NC_056746.1 coordinate 972,925,009, forward strand.
CGTAGACAAGGGTAAGGTGGTTCGCACAGCCTATGTAGATCTTGCCACGGCTTTCACCACCATCCCCCACTCTGGAATTATAGATAAACCCACTAAACTAGGTATAAATTGCTATGTCACAAGATGGGTTGCCAATTGGCTTACTGACAGAACATACACTGTGAAAGTAGCAGACTCCAAGTATGACTTTGGACCAGTGACAAGTGCAGTACCACAGGGTTCAGTCCTGGGTCCTGTCCTGTTTTGTATCTACTTCCCTGAAGTAAACTTTAACATGGAAGATTTGTGGCTAATGAAGTTTCCAGATGACTCCAAATTAGGAGCCACAATTGTAAATACTAAAGATGTGGGCATCCTAAAAAAGGACCTCACTGAGACAGATGGCTGGTGTCAAAGCCATGGCCTCAAGCTCAATGCCAAAAAGTGCATTGTCATCCCCTTTGGTAAAAACTCTGTAGCCATGAACTACAACATAGGCGGCAGTATACTTAACAGTGAAAGTATGATAAGAGACCTTGAGTCACAGGTGGACAGTGGACACACCTGTGATAATCACATCCCCACAGTAGTCAGGAAATCCTTCTATGTGGCACACCTCATCACAAAAGGTGTCTCATGCAGAATGGAAGAGGACATTGTTCCCCTCTACTCATCACTCACTAGATCCATAATAGAGTACAACGCCCCTTTTGTTATGTACCTCACAAGACATTACAACAACTGGAAAGCCATCAGCAATACCTCACAAAGAGCATTAGCAGCCTGAAATACATGCCATACACAGACCATCTCAAAATGCTCCAGCTGTACTCTCTCGCATATTGCCTACTCAGAGGTGATCTCTGCCTAACATACAAAGCTATGTCAAACACAGAGCTGTTGGACATGCTCTGTGTAAAACACTCACAATCCCTCTGATCTTCAGCCCCAAAAACCACGAGTGAAATACAAAAGGAAGGTGTGTATCCAATTACCTTATGGATACCCACACCTTCAGGTTAGTGGCACAGCATGAGGCCTTGGAGACCATGCAAGTGCAACTAACATTGAGCAAAGCTGCTTATCAGATTGTAGCCTGCTACAGATCACCTACCTTGTCTCAGGAACCTCACTCAGTATTCCTGAGAGCAGTGGAAAATATAAAGGTTCTATCAAACACCATTATATGAGGAAATTACAACTACCCAAACATTGAGTGGGAGAATTATTCATGTACAACGTCCTTTGCCCAATGTTCCCTAGAGTTTAAAAACTCAAACGCCCTGGAACAGCTGGTCACCATGCCCACTAGAGGTGACAACATACTGGACCTGATCATCACCAACATGGGGTACCAGTGTTCCACAACAGAGATAAACCCCTCACTGGTAATATCAGATCATAAAGTAATCACACTGGACATCCACACCCCCCCCCAGTCAAGGAAACCACTGTGAAGACATTTTAAAAGCAAACTGCACACTTCCCAAGACCAAAGTGGAAAGTTCCAAAGCCCCCTTGCTATAGGATAATGCTAGACAATCTGCCGAATCATTTACAAGTGCATTCTATGAGCATCTGCAGAGATGCATGGATTGAGACATCCCAAATAAAACCAAGATGCATTCCTCCAAAAATAAGAAACCAATCTGGTGGTCATCGCCCATAAATAAGCTATACAACAGAAGGAGGAAATGAACACATGATAGAGCAAACTTCACAAAAGAAAAGGCTTCACTGATCATTATTAGGAAGACACATGATCGCTCATAAAATAATTCAAGGCCAGTTTCTAAAGACAAATTGCCAAGGAATGTAAGAATAACAACCACAAAGCCTTCGTTAGCTATACCAAACATTTAGGTGGCAACTTCCAAATATGCTGTCAGCTACTGCAAAATGGCAAGAAAAACACTGAACCAACTTACATTGCCCACATCCTGGGGGACATGTTCAGTGAAAACTCCCCCCCCATCACCCCCAAAAGGGCCTGTGTCCATCCCAGAAGAATGCAGAGCCCTAGACTTTACAGACATGCAGGTAAAAACAGCCCTCTCCAAAGCTAAGAACACAGCATCAATGGGACTGGATGGTGTCCCAGGCTGCATCTTACACCAGCCCCAATAGGAACTACACCCTCACCTACATTCACTGTCCAGACTCAACCTTACCACAGGCTATGTACCCAAAGAATGGCATACAACAAGAGTCATCCAGCTCCACAAAGGGGGTGCCACAAGAGGACTTGGAAACCATTGCCCTGTAGGCCTACTCAGCCTGGTCTGCAAAGCTATGGAGCAAATTATCATGGAACACATAAACAGAGACATTGGGGACCTCCAGAAACTGGACTCTACCCAACTTGGCTTTGTTAAAAGCAGATCCTGCCTCCTAAACCTAGTTGACTTATTTGAAACAGTTACCAAGGACATAGATGGAGGTGAAAGTAGTCCACACAGCCCACCTGGACCTCACTAAGGCCTTTTGACATCATTCCCCACTCTCGAAACAGAAAAAACTTTAAAAACTGAGTAAAGCACACAAAAGGAAAGTAGAAGCATGCTGACACAATAAACGGCACGGACTTTTTAATAAACGTAAGCGCTTTCAGCTAAGCAAATGCTCAGCCTTCATCAGACAAAAACCAGTTAACACAGCTTGGTTTTTATACATAAAACCTACATCTATAAGTGGCTAAACAGCCAATCACATTACTAAATTGATACAGGATATTCCTATCTCTTTTAATTAGCTAGAACAACTTCTTACAAGCCTATGTTAATCATCTGTTGAGTTACTGCTCCACTAAACAACTTGATGAATGCCTTATTTAAAAACAAATATTAAAAAACACATTTTTTAAAAAACACACAATAACCATAACTGAAGACATAACAATTTCAATTAAATTGCCTAAGGCTTTTACCAATCCTAAATCTAAAATATTTTGAAAGTGGAAATCTCACTTTCTTACAACTAATAATTATTAACCCCATTTACACACTGGATAAATTATTAACCACTAATGCTTATCTAAGGAAAGCTTTAAGCTTAAGAATACACTTAATGGAGACATAGTCATTCAAACCTGGAAGCAAATGTGCACATGTTCTAATATAGCAATAACCCACGCCTGGGTGTGGGTAATGCTAAATTTACCCATGGTTGGTGTGGTTTGGTCCCAAGGGCGTGGGTAAATTTAGCATTACCCACACCCAGAAGATGTATACCATGACATTATTTAAGAAATGAAACTGTTACTTTTCTTAAATAATGGCATAGTATAATGCCTGTTTACTGCCCTTCGCAGATGTCTGGCATCAGTTCTGATTTAACATAGCGAGACACTAAAAACAGAGGAGATCTCCGTTGCTTTTTTTAAACACTGTCTCGCTATGTTAAATGGGTTTAACATGGCGAGACAGCTTTAAAATAAGCAACGGAGATCTCCATTGCTTATTTTAAAGCTGTGTCGCTATGTTAAACACTTTTAACATAGCGAGACTATGTTTAAAAACGAAAGTTATACTAATGGAAAAAAGTCTGGGCAACTGGACCTTTTTCCATTAGTATATCTCGATTTACAACGGGCACGCTGGCCAATCAGCGTGCACGTTTTGGGGGGGTCATGGTATAATCTGCCATAATACCTCTTGCTCTTCTAAATGTAGCTGCCAGGGCCCTCCCCTTATGTCATGTTATGGTTCTGGCTCGAGGCTATCCTGATAGCCTCATAAAAGGGATGACGGATGAAGTACAGGTTAAAAGGGCTAATGGCCACTTTACTCCACTGTTGGTGGGTGGCTTAATGAGTAGATCGGGTAAGGACACCTCTAAGAGGGATTCCACTGTACATTCTAGAATCAACTTTTTGTTCACTTTCAGTGTGGACTGTAAAGCTATCAGAGAAATAGTGGCTAAAAACTGGAACATTAACAGCTATGTCACAGGATGGGTGGCCAACTGGCTCACAGATCAAACACACATGTTCAGAGTTGCGGGTGCCATGTCCGACTCTAAACCAGTCACAAATGGCATCCCACAGGTCTTGGTCCTGGGACCCCACCTGTTCAGTAGATACTGCTCAGAGGTACAGGCAAGAACGGGAGGAGTATGGCTGAACAAGTTTGCAGATGACTGCTAACTGTGGTCAATAATCGACTCTACGGCTGACACAGACATCCTCCAGAAGGATCTTACAGAGACAGATACCTGGTGTCAAAACAATGCCCGCAAGCAGAATGCCAAAGAATGCATAGTCATCCCCTTTGGATAAAACAAAGTGCACACAAATTACCACATAGTTAGTAATCAAGAATGTACGGGGAAAGTAATTATGGCCCTGGGGACCCAGGTAGATATTAAACTCTCCTTTGATGATCACATGGCCAAAGTGTTTAGAAATTCCTTCTATGTAGCCCACCTAATGTCACCTAATGTAACCCACTTTGTCTGGTCTGATGATGTCACCATCCTACAAATATACCTGTGGAAAGGAGAACTCACAGTAATGTGTATAGCGCATTGTGTAAATGTGTACTCCTGTAGTATTATAAAGTAGTTAGGCAGGGGGTTGAATCCTGTACTTGACAAGTGTGTGTTTGTGTGTATCTCCTTGGAGAGGAGCAACCTTTTTGAAGACTACTAAAACACCTTAAAAGTGGTATACTTATCTTTGTCAAGTCTGATGATGTCACCATCCTACAAATATACCTGTGGAAAAGAGAACTCCCTGTAATGTGTATAGCACATCATGTTAATACATACTCCTCTAGTATCAGAAAGTAGTTAGGTAGGCATTTGAATCCTGCACTTGACAATTGTTTGTGTGTGATCTCCTTGGAGAGGAGCAACCTTTTTGGAGACTACTAAAACACCTTAAAAGTGGTATACTTATCTTTGTCAAGTCTGATGATGTCACCATCCTACAAATGTACCTGTGGAAAAGAGAACTCCCAGTGATGTGTATAGCGTGTTGTGTTAATGCGTACTCATCTAATATCATAAAGTAATTAGGTAGGGGTTTGAATCCTGCACTTGACAAGTGTTTGTGTGTATCTCCTTGGACAATGTGTTGTGGCTTTTGCTTTTACTACTGTATGACATATCACTATGACAACAGTATGTGCATTGCACATGTCAGGTAGCTGTGTGGCAAATACATATATGTACATGTGACCTCAATTATTTCATAGGTGGGAACCCTGCTTTCTCCATGAACACATCTGTTATCTTTGCCAGAGTGTGCTGCCACTTTCCAGACCTTAGGTCACATCTGTATGCTTGTGACAAGCCCAGCCACTGCAGTGATCTCTGGCCTAGGTCATCCGTGTCACACACACACTCATTACTGTTTCTATTGAATAGTGTGAGTGAGGGTTTATGCTTGAGGTATATTTCAGACCTGTTCAAATGCAGCAAAGTCTGTCAATGATGGCTATTCATTATAGGTGTACAACAACCTTTGTGGATATGCATGCAGACCCCGTATTGCTTATGTGATCCACCGAGGGATTTCAAAATACCTTTGGAAATGTGATTACCAAAGGAGAGATGACGTAACACTTGGTTGTATGTACACATCGGTACCTGTTCAACATGTTGGGGGCTACTACCTATGTGGTACTGTGGGGATACTATGTTTTGTAAAAGTGTATGACAATGCTTTAGTTGGCTTATAGCTTTACAGCATGGGTTTGACAACAGGTATCTGTCTGTATGATACCCTTGTGGAGGATGTGTGTGTCATCTGGAGAATGCATTACAGGCCACAGTATGCATTTCCAGATGTGGACAGACATATCCCTACTGTCTTTACTTGCACCTAAGAGAGCCATATGCCAAACAAGAGTGGTCCCAGGAATGTGTCCAGGTGAATACCACTGGTTACTAGCATAGTATAGTACCTGAAGGATCCAAATGTTACTGTGTGTCCTACATCTGTGTGTCAGTTGTCAAGACATCATCTAACGATTGTTTATGGTCAGGCTGTTGAGGTTATGTATACTACCAGAATGCAAACCAATGACAGATAGTAACAGTATCACCCACAGCACAGTGTCAAACCATGTCATACTCACATGTGTACCCAAGTTCCAAAATGTGTGTAGTACAATGCATACTGGCCACCAATAGAAACTATGGAGTATTAAAACTGTGTAATACAGGGCATGTCACCCTGCCCATGTGTCCACTATGCACATACGTGCAGACAGTGCACCTCCACCATGTTCACAAATGTACACCTGCAAATCTGTGCTGCAAACATCCCACACGTACTGTCCACTCTCTAACACATGCTGCCAATACTACACACATCAGCCAAGTGGCACGTGGGCGGACAATACACTATTGGAATTAACACTGGTGTAAATAATACTACATTGACAGTCATAGCTTTAATGCATCATGCCTGCTCAGCTACACCTTCAAGGATATCATTACACTTTACTGCTGACAACATGCTAACATTGCTATACTGCTATAAAGTCACCCTGTGCATCAGCACCATGTTAGCCTGTTCCTGCATCAATGTTACAGATGACAGGAGGTGGCACAGGTTTCATGATATGCACAGGGTGTGTTGTTGGTTTGCCAGAGGCCTACATTGAGCCATACAATCGACATGTATGTGTGTGTGTGTGTGTGTGTGTGTGTGTGTGTGTGTGTGTGTGTGTGTGTGTGTGAGGGCCAAGAGTACTGCTATGGGCCAATGTTGATGTAATGTGTGCAGGTATGTGTTAGCCCTAGGTGTCTGGTTTATGTGTATGTGTGTCTGCATGCACACAGTTCCACCATGTGGCTGCCATATACAGGGACTTGTGGGACAGCCACAGACTGTACCTGCCAGGCTTTACAGATCACCATCTCTGGTTATGGATATGCTACCTGTGCCTGGCAGGGGTGCTACTGACAGTATCAGGTACTAAGCCAGACTGGATACTATCCTCAGAGGTAGACATATGTACACTGGACCCAGGTCCCTGCTGGGACTGGCCAGAGCCACGTGTATGTGGTCTTCTAGGACGGTCTATGGACAGCCCACCCCCAACATTGCTGGGGCTGGTACTGGCACTACGGGAACGGCTGTAACTTGAGGGATGTCTGTGGCAACTGCCAGCTGCTGATGTTGCTGGCATACATCCACGTTGATGTCTCAACTGTCCCGCACTGTCTTGACACATGGACATGACATTGCGGAGGACATCTAATGTCTCACCCCAATGTCTATCAGTGACCTCAGTGTAATTACGGATGGCACCTGCTAGGTCATGGATACAGTCATTTAAAGTGGTGTTATGTGCCCTCTGTGCCCTTAGTCCCTGTCTGGTGTACCGTTCCATATGTGCCTGTGCCTCCATGACAGCCTGGAACATGCATGAGGTTGTAAGATCTGTGGCATGTCTGCCAGGGGCATGATGACCAGCAGTGCTCCAACGGGAACCCCTGGACATCTGCCTATGTGGTACCATTCCAGACATCTTGGTATGGCTGCTGTGTCAGGATACATGTGCCATAGATACCACACTGTCCTGGCCAATGCCAACTGTACACTGTTCCTCAGCTAAGGGCATTGGTGATGGATGTATTGGCAGTATGTGTGCATGGATGGGGTGGACACTTGTGTACTGTCGATTGGTGGCCCACCGACAGACCCTGGCAAACATGCCTGTGCCTCAACACACCTATCACTATTTGTGTCAGTGACATCAGGTTCTCTGCTGCAGTGAACCAGCCCAACCTCAGCACCTGTGAGAGGAAGATGAGAAACACACTTTATGACCTGTACATGATGTCGGAAGACATGCACACATGAACACATGCACACATGCACACATGAACACATGCACACATGAACACATGCGCACATGCACACATGCACACAAATACACTCCTCAGTAAAGCAGGCACACACACAAACACACACACACACACACACACACACACACACACACACACACACACACACACACACCACCAGCAATCCAGAACATACTCAATAGCGGTTGATGGTGGGGTACAGTATCACAAGCCAGTCATATCACACGTGTCAGCATTCAGGACATGTGTTGCACAACAGCATGCAGTGCGAGTGTAGACAGTCCTTGCTAATAACAGTATACGTGACTTTGATGCATGTGTGTTGTTGTTCAGTGATTGGCCTCACCCTGGAACGCAATGTGTACATGGACACAACATTGCTGTGCAAGTATTAAAAGCTCTTCAATGTCCTATGCACCACCACTCACAGGTATACATACCATGGCTGGATGTGTATCTGTGTGTCACATAGATATCCATTTCTGATTAGAGCATCTGTGTCTTTAGCAGATAATTATGGACACAGGTTTAGCTCATGCATGCTATGTATAGACACAGGATGAGTGGTGCATGTATACCTGATGGAATACCATTGCTCAACATAGCCATTGTACGGTGGTTATGGTGAGTGTAGAACATATTGTGGACATGCCAGTGCCAGCCATGACATGGCATGCTACAACACAACTGCAACATTAAACATCACACATACCCAATGTGTGTCATGTGACCTATACACTCAATAGCATTACAAGACATATATGTGTCACTTTGTGGGAATGGTGATTGCTATGCATATTGTGTATAGGTGCATATGTTTGCACACACAACATTGAGGTGTATAGCAATGAATGCTATGTGTAGTACTGTGGTTACTGTAACTGGATGGGGTGTAGTACCATGAGCCATCATCATGCAGCATCATGTGGTCACTCAAGGCTACTAATGTGTGCCAGACCGGCAACTATCATGCTGTACCTGAACTGCAGTACCGTGGCTACATTCACCATTTCACAGCCAGTTGTTACATGGGTTTGTAAGGTGCCCAATAGGGAGCATTGCCTAACATGAATGTGTTGTGTGTTGAAGAGTGTCACACCGCCCCATGATAGGCCTCTACCCCTCAGGTATATTATGTGTGCTGTGTGGATGACATTTGGGATACTGGAGTGTGACCTTACAGTGGGTGTCTGAATACGTCATGTGTAGCATATTAACGTGTACTGCGTATGACAAAGTTGTGTATGTTGTGTGCATGTGTATCGACTCTGCCTATCCAATGTCCACTACAGTGTAGCCACAATTGTTTGGGATGCTTTGTGTATTGCATGCGTTTGAGGCAGCTACTCATGTTACTGAGATGTGCATAGTCTCACAGCAAACATGCACAGCATGCATTATGCGTAGGTGTGTTACATGTGTACATGGCCTACACCTCACCTATGACATGCACATTTTATTTGCAGTATTAAATGTAGAACACACTCACCAGCATGGGTCTGCTGCCTTGCTGTCACATCAGAGGGACCTACAAGGATATGAGACAGTCAGTAGCAACAACTGTGGCATTGTTACTGTGGGTTTGCAATCTTACAGTAGTACAATGGTTGACAGTCACAGGCCTACAGATTATGTTCCAAATTATCAGTATTGCACAACACCAGGCTCCACATCTTCTAACTACACAGTACACATCTCACATATGCATGATCTACCAATCGAGGTAACAGTAGTCTACACATATGCCATGTTACCTGCACGCTCCATGTGAACTTGCTGGGTGGCTCTGGCCTCCATGATGATACATGTGTGCTGTTGTTGTTGTTGGCCAGGAGCCACCAAGCTCAGGAGAAGCTCCTCCACTCTGCTGGGGGGGGTGGATGGTTACCCCACCACCTGTGGCAAGCTGTTGTCTATGGACATCAGACGCACGCTGCCGGACATGTCTAAGTAAATCACTGCAGTGATGGCGTACCTGCTCATATGTCCAGTTATGCATGCCTATGTCATTTACCATAAGGACAACATCTTGCCACAGTGCAGTCCACTCATGCTGGTCCTGGCTGGTTCTTGAGAAAAGCAGGGTGTAGTGCTGAACCAGACTGGTTGTTATTACTTCATCCTCAGCTGGACTATAGGTAGGGTTGCGATGGTGGGCCATGACCCTGGAAGACAATGAAACAATATGTGTGAGCAAGTCATGTGGCACACTTAACATTTTAAAGTACAGGTATCACTGAACTGCCATATATAGAAACCTATTGGCTGTCAGAGGATACACACTTTCAATGCCACACATCAGTGCTCAACCCACAACTGCCTGACAGTGCCTGACATGCTCTATATATTAAACCATGTTCTGCACAACAACAAAGAGAAACCAGTGTGTAAGACTATACAACAGTACATGGCACACTGTATGCGACACAATGTACCACCTAGCCACAGGAGGTATATATCAAGCTAATGCATAAAGAAATATGTCATCCATTGCAATGATTGTAAAGTCCAGTTACAGTATTACCAGTATACCACACTAGTTGTTGATGGGAAACCCCTGCCTAACATATCTGCACATTCATGAATATAGGTGGCATACTGCTGTACTAGACTATACATGTTGCTAGATACGCACTTATATCCTGTAACACACATATGACTGAGGGCATGTTACAGGCATACCCACACACACATCAGACATACATACAAGACACAAAGGTATGGCAACCCAGATGAGCTATACCTGTGTACCATACAGTACTATGTGTCAGTACTTACAAAACCTTATGCCTGAGGTATGTAATCTGTGAGGACTACAGGGAACACACAAAACAGTGGTTCCAAGCAATGTGGACATACACCATACTGTGCTGTTTAGGCCTACAGCTTCAGGTAGTACTACAATTCATACGGGATTTGGATTCACCAGTAGTACCGATCAATAAGCATACATGTACTGCTTTAGCCTACAATGGCACACCCCAGTCAACACCAAGGGACTACATCAGATTGTATTCCATACTGCTTTTTCTGCATAGCAATAGCATACACATCTTTTGCTGGGATCAGAGCTAGGACACAAAATATCATGACAGAAACAGTTTCCCACTAAGCTATCACACATATACACAACTTTGACACATTCACCATCACACTCAGTCAACCTCACATAGCAATTATTGCAACAAGTACATGTGGGTGTGTATCAGTTCATAGGTAGGTAATAAGCTATTGGCCCTAGGGCATATAGAAGCCTAGCCATATGGTACCCTGGCCTTTGACACCCATGTAATTTAATTTCATGTGCCCCTGTCAAGCAGAGCCACAAAGGTGATTCCCAGGGTGTATTTCCTATCTCCCATCCAATCATCAGGATTATTCATGATGACTGCTAATGAGGAGCTTTGTTTGCTATTAATAGGTAGTTTGTTCCAGAGTATGGGATGTCTCTGAGATAGGAATCTATCCCTCTAGCATGTTCTGTTTATTGAGGTGACAAGGTTTAGGTCCCTAGAGCTATAAGCTCATAGGGATTGTGATCTGTTTACGTGGAGCATGTCCAACAGCTCTGGGTTTAACATAGCTTTGTATGTTAGGCAGAGGTCACCTCTGGGTAGGCGGTATGCGACAGTCTAGCTGTGGTTTTGTGAGACGGTCTGCATAGGGCATCTGTTTGAGGCTGGTAATACTCTTTTTGAGGTATGTCTGTGGCCTTTCCCGTTGCTGTAGATGTTTTGTGAGGTACATACCAAAAGGGGCATTGCACTCTATAATGGGTTTTATGAGTGATGAGTAAAGGGGAACACTGACCTCTTTTTCCCTGGATGACACACCTTTTGTGATGAGGTGTGCCACGTAGACAGATTACATGACTAGTGTGGCACTGTGATTATCAAAGGGGAGATTACTGTCTACCTGTGTCCCATGGTCTCTTATCACACTTTCAGTGTTAAGTAGACTACTACCTATGTGGTAGTTCATGGGTACAGAGTTTTTACCAAAAGTGATACCAATGCATTTTCGACATTGAGCTTGAGGCCATGGCTTTGTCACCAGGCATCTGTTGCAGTAAATATGACCCTGTCTCTCTCTCTCTATACATATATATATATATATATATATATATATAGATATAGATATATATATATATATATATATAAATATAAATATAAATATATATATATATATATATATATATATATATATATACATATATATATATATATATATATATGTATATATATATATATATATATATATATATATACACATACATATAAACATCCATTGGTGTACATATAGATATACATATAGGCACATATACAGTCCACCTTTCATAGCGGGAATATCAATTATATGAAGGTTGTGAGGTATACAGTTATGTAGTAATATTGCACAGTCTTGTGCGGAATGCATTGAAGGTGTTCTCAGCCCATGTAGTTTTAGCAGGCCTCACTGGCTGCAACACTGCAAACCTAACAAATTATACCCACAGCGTTTAACCACCACATGTCATATACCAGCACTGTATGCTGTCTTGTTTGCCACACACTACAACCTACATAGAAATATGCACATAACAACCTTCACCAACATATATATGTCCACCCTTCACAAACAGTTGCAGTATGTCCCTTGCTCTATGCACATGTACAGATGCTAATATATCTGACACAGAAATATCTCTCTGTATGTGTGTGCCATACACACACAAGGTCCACACTGTTGTAAGTCCCTGGACCTCACGGCTGACCTGTTGGGCCTTGCTGCAACATTAACAGGTGTCACATGTGAGCACACAGTAATATTAGAGGGTGTATATATAGCTGCAAATGCTAGATTAGCATACTAGCCTGGTACAGAAGTTGCCAATGCTAAGCTACATATGACTATCATGCATGTGTTACTCTGTCACATCCATGTTTATATAGCTGTATGCGCTACTTCCCCAAACAGCCATCGTACACACTACTGTACAGAACACAGATAACATGGATCAGATGTTTGACATGTAATGCTGATCTACATATGTCACAGTTATGTCCCACTGCACACAGCTACACACTGATTTGTCCATGGCAGTAGTTATGCAGGGCATCTGTGCATAGATACGTACTGCTGCCACATATGGATGTTTCAAAGTATGTAGAGTACTCTTCAGAAACATCTACTACATGCCAGTAAATACATATCTGTTACATGCCTTTCCTTTGTATGTGTTTGTAGTTTTCAGTTCCGTGTGTCTTTTTTTTTTTTTTTTTCTGTTGATGTTGATGTGGGTGTGTGTCTGTCTCTCTCTCTCTCTCTCTCTCTGTCTCTCTCTCAATAGCTGCAATGGAATGATTGCATGTGTGGACAGCAAGTACAGCCTGCTTTTATAGGTATCTGCACATGTGCATGTGATGGCCTCTGCATCAATTGGTGGCCACCATTTGGTAATTGCATGCAGCCTGCTGTGTGGTAATTGCAGTACTCACTGTCATAGCAACCCAATGCTATAAATTGCTAAGTCAGGTAGGCATAGCCCTTTCAGCTTTCCAAAGTGGGGCCCATGCTTGTTTGCTGTGGACACCGTTGTTTAAGTCAGAAGGTTGGTATACTTCTTATATCTGAAGCTAGGGGTGTAGCCAGTGATTTAAATATTGTACTCAGACCTGAATGTTGCCACTTCCAGTACACAGTTGTCAGTGTAGAATTGTACTCACCCCTACAAATACTAACACAAGATACATGGGAGTATGTAGTTTCTTTTCTACTTATACAATTAACTGTCATACATAAGTAGTTATTGAAATGTATTCATTTGGCACATGAACTGTTTGTGAACTGCTATACTGTGAATATTAATGTACTCACTTCTGCACAGTTTGTGCTTTTTATTGTTGACATTAGCACAGGATGCTCAGGAAAACTGGACAATTCCAGTACTGAATATGCCTACCTACATCCTTGGTGGACCCTGAACACACAGGTATATTGTAAATTTGGGTGGGGATTGTCCTGCTATGATACTGTGTGGGGGCTGTAAAGTGCTACTGTAACATTATTTCCTGCTAGAATGGCTGGTTCTCTTATCACAGTCATGTAATGCAATTTCACAACAACTGCTGGTAAAGTTCCACAGAACAGGTTTTGTGTTATGGCATTCCTATTTTTCCTTTACATTCACTCATTCTGTACATGATATATAGATTTCAGCAACAAGCTGCTGTATATCTACTGTGGCTTAGTGGTACTTCATGCAGTCTAATGTGTCTGGGGTTCGAGACTGACAGAGGTGTTTTATTTTGCTGCTGAGCAGAACAAGGGCCCTCACATGCAGGGTGACTAAGGCACTTTTAAGGAGTTGTAAGCAGGTTTGCATGAAGCTTAGCAATACTTAGCTAACTACTGCTTAACAGTGCTTACTCCTGCTAACCCTCACGCTCATTTCTTTGAAAGAAAAGAAAATGGGGAGATAGGAAAGTGGTTAAAAAGGGGCACAAAGAGGGAAGGACAGTAGAGAAAACAGCTAAGGATTTGCAGGACGGGTGCAGGGAAGGACCATAGCTGCCCATTTCTTTTACAGCAACAGCATATGCTATTATTTTGGAGGGAAATATGAAACCTTCCACCCCTGAGAGAGGGGTGAGGAAAACAAAGTATGCTGTACTGCCAATTAAATTACATGTTATATGTCCAGCAGACATGTGTGCAAAATGGGCAGCTATGTATGGGGCGTAATTTTTTTTTGGGAGCAGATTGCCCTTTTTTTTTTTTTTTTTTTTGTCAGGTGAGTGTGGAATGTGGAGTAGGGGAAGTAGGTATATTTGGGGAGGTATGTTGGGGAGGTAAACAAACAAGACAAACAAGATGCATACAGGGGTGGAATATGATACGTGGTGGGTGAACACCACTGACGGGGAAGGATGTTTGGAAATCGCAAGCCCATGAGCCCACAGATGGCAACAGTGGAACTGAGATCCCCACCCATGGGTAGTCACCACTGCACCTTCACAGCTCAGAGGGTGGCTGTGCTGGGGGCTGCGTAGGAGGGGCAGGCTCACCCATGAGTCATGCCACTCATGACTCAATCTAGCATAGAGGATCAGCGACAGAATGCTCGATCTCCCTACTCACCACAGCCCGGACCATTTGGAGGGTGATAGATGGCCCTCCTCCAGCCACGCTTGCACAGGGGGGATGAGCCCCATCCCTGCAGCGCTTCCACCCAAAGGTGGCACAGGGTCAACCGAGGAGGAGGTCCCAGGCTGGGCACCGGACCTGCTGGTGCCAGGTGCCATCACCAGCTGAGGTGGGACAGGTGGGTCTGCTGGGACCGGCCTTCCCATACATTCTATGTTTAGGAGGATTTAATGACAATATGGGTTGGTAACAGCCAACAGCATTCCAAATTAGTTGTAACAGCATGCAGTTGTATTCCCACTAACCCAACACACCGGAGCCCCAACAGTTAAACAGCAAGCATAACACATGCATATATAGAACAACAGTGGACATTCCAACAGCATGCAGGATTGATTGGTGGCAACAGACCACCAATATTGTGGTATTTAAACAGGGCACATGCATCAAAGTAAATGCAGATATTTATAAACCAATAGGACAGATGTCCCAACAAATGTTTTGAGATTAGACATACCCATTGAGGTGTGGAATTACATTGTTTATGCACATACAGTAGGGTGTAAAAAGATACCTCCATTAACAACTTATATATACTTATATAGTTTACACTACATTCCTATTGACTGCAAGTATATATCCCCTACATGTATTATTACACTAGGCAATGTCCATTAAATTGTGAAATGGGTTTTGCTAGTTCTTTATATACCTGACCTGTATCTGACATACAAACTGTCCAGGATGCAAATGTTACTGCTACGTATTTATATATTATATTTATATTTATATATCTACATATCTAGATGTGTTCAGGTGACATTATCAGTTATATTTTAACAGCCCTCTACATTTCTAGCAGCACACTGACATTTCTGGGGAACACAATAACAAGCTACTCATGTGCCAGATTAACCTGTACATGCTGGCCATGAACCAACAGTTGAGGACTGTATATATGCTTACAAGCTACTGGCACTCCCTTCATCCACTTTATATGGGCCTACCCAAGTGTGGGTTGGCAGCGTTTAATACAACAGTACTATTTCTATAATGCAAGGGTACAATAATATATTGAAGAAAGTGACATGAACACACTCCATGAATTATACCTTTATTAATTACATAACACACTTTTCTAGAGGCTCTCTCATTTATTTGATATTACAGTGCATGCAGAAGACTTATTCAAGATGTATTATACCTTTATTAATGGGTTACAACACTCTTTTTCAGGCTCTCTCACTTATTTTATATAACAGTACATGCAGAGAAATTATTCAAAACTTATTATACCTGTATTAATGGGTTACAACTCTTTTACAGGCTCTCTCATTTATTTTATATAACAGTACATGCAGAGAAGTTATTCAAGACTTATTATACCTTTATTATTGGGCTACAACACTTTTTTCATGCTCTCTCACTTATTTTATATAACAGTACATGCAGAGAAGTTATTCAAGACTTATTATACCTTTATTATTGGGCTACAACACTTTTTTAGGCTCTCTCACTTATTTTATATAACAATACATGCAGAATAATTACTAACCTGCCTGGTGGTGCAGCCTTAGCAGCCTATCTGCATAGGCTTGTTGATTCGCAGCACGGACACCTGCAGCTGTGAAGTAAATGAAGTGATATCGAGACATACCTATCCATAATATAGACTATGATAGCAATTCTTACATACTTCATTCCATGGCTACCTACTCAGTAGTGGGGCATTTTCCATCCCACGGGGCTCCTGTATCCACTGGTTCAGTCGGTCCTCCTTGCATCTCTTCAGGTCTGAGTAGTGGTGTCTGACCTGCTCACCAGTCCGAGGGACGCCTGTGGCACTGGTGAGATCATGAGCTAGATGGTTCCAGTCTTCTGCTTTGTATTCGGTGCCCTGGAACTGGCCCTGCAGGAGTCTCAAATCATGATTATGGACAAGGAGCCAAACCATTACTTTTGACTCCTCAATGCCCCAATGTTGCGCTCGAAATCGAGAGCCCTCTCCAACACCGGCCATGCTGATTACAGATGGGAGCTACAACCAGTTATGGCAAGTATTCCCACCTAACTAGCTTAAATATGCCTCATTTCCTGCACTTATTTGTGATTGGCCAGTTTTGAAAAATCTCAGCTGAAAGCACACCTGCTTAGCAATGGGTAAACTTCCATTGATATGTATGTGTGTGTTGAAAGTGCATGCATATGAAAAGTTGTCATGGCTTAGTGGTTTAGTACTGTGATTATGGTGCACAGTTTCCCGGTTCGACGCCTGTTATTGCTTTTTATTTTACTACTGGCCAGACCGGCTAGGAGGTGTGGCTGTGTTCAGATGACTTTGCTCAACTTTGCTCAACATTGCTCTACGTTGCTTGACATTGCCCGATGTTGCGCTAGTTAGCGCGGTGCGCAGCTACGGGCAAACATGTTTTATTTGCGCTAGTTGGTGCGATGCGCAGCTACACGCAAAGCCATTGCACTAGTTAAAGCAGTGCTAAGCTATGAGCAATTATACTTAAATGTGCTTAATACTGGTAAACTTTGCTTAGCAGTGCTTCACATTGCTTAAGATACGTTACTTATGCATTCATCAGTATGCATAAGCATTTCACCTTCTATATATATATAAAATATCATTCACTTCTACATAGGCCATTTCAATGCTTTTTACTAAAATTTAAAGGATAAATGTCAGGAATTATTTTTATATACAGATTTCCAACAGAAAATAGAAAGGGGAGTGCTAGGACTCGAACCGGGAATGCCTCCTCTTTGTGCGAAGGCTCTACCACTACGCTATTGCTATTTGGATTAATTTGAATATAAGTTTCTTATTATCCTCTTCGATGTCTAAACTGCTAACTATAGCTAAGCAATGGGCAAACCCGCACAAACACGGGCAAATGCAGGCCTCTATATAGGGAATAATAAAAAAAAATAAAAGTTTTACATTTTATAATTGCACAGGGGTTTAGAATGTGGGGGAGTGTAGTGTTGGGTATGTACACATTTGAGCAGACTCGCTCATGTTAGTTGACATTTCCCAATTAAGAGACCTGCAGGGGCATGGATTTTTGGACTGCTCGGCAGTCTGACACGCCCCCTGCACTCGTGTATGCTCCATGTTAGCCTGAGAGTTGAGACAGTGCACCCTCATGAATATGCATGGCGCGCTGACATCTTACTCTTAGGCTGCAGTTTCCGTGTAAGACTAACTTAGTCTTACACAGAAGGTTAGTGAATCCTGGGGTCTGTCTTCCTCATTTATTTTTGTGAGATATTGTTCTACTAATTTTATAGTCTCAGTGTTTTTCCCAAGCAGTTCTCCTTTCTCATGTTTGACTTCCCATTTTATATTTTCATTATATTTAACTTTTTTAACCACAATTGGATTGACTTTTTTTTTAAGTCAGTTATGTTTGTCACTATAAGGCTTCTTGTATTGCTAGCCTGTGTGACGATGTAAGGTATTGCCATCTGTGCCAGGGAGAGTAGGGCAGTGTATATGTAACATATGCCAGCATAGTTAGCAGAAATTGTGTGTTGAGGTTTTTGTCATTTGACTGTCACACTGACTTGTACAGATGCATGCGTTAAAAATGTATCAACAGTGTTATAACTGACTAAATGTATATGTTTAAACAAAGAATTCTAGAAGGGAGGAGTAGAAGTTTTTGAAATTGTTTTATAGCTTTCAGATACTGCAGCAGATTTTAGCAAAGCTCTGTGTGTGTATTGTGCCAGAGTCAGATGATCAAATGTAATGTCATTCTATAACCAGCACTCAGAGGATGGAACTCTCACAGCAGTTTTTTTGTTTTCTTTGGAACCTGATATAAAAGTTATATGAAAGTTATTATAGTCAGTTATTTGATTTCAGTTTAGTTAGATGGAAGCTCATCACCTTGCTGTGGAAGTAAGCATCTCAGTATTTAATCTTGCCTTGCTGTATTAAATAAGCTAGCTATGGAATGGTTATTCTTCAGACAGTCAGGAAATACAGTGAAATTAATTAAGTAGTGTTTTTCTGCATCTGTTTGAAACTGTGTTATTTTTATTTCTCCTGTGATAAAAACTCTGGTGTTTATTGTACTTAGATATTTAGTTTTCTCATGTTTTCTATTTTGTTATTTATTATTAAATATTTTTATATACCTTTCATTGTGGCTGGTCTTTTAGAGAACACTATTAACATCTTCAGAGTACTTGTGCTTATTTTATTGATGTAGTGGCCACTCCAAAATGCCTTGCTGCTTTGGTTAATTCTACCATTTATATTAGTATTGATTTCACTCAGTATAAATGGATACCCTTGTAAGAGCCTGAGAGTGGGTGACTGGTGGCAGCGAGGTTACCTTATAGCCCGGGTAGAAGGTGTACAGCTAGTAAATCTGTGTCAACCTTTCCCAGGAGTGTGTGTGTGTGTGTGTGTGTGTGTGTGTGTGTGTGTGTGTGTGTGCGCGCGTGCGTGTGTGTGTGTGTGTATGTGTATGTGTATGTTTGTGCGTGAAAGTGTGTCAGCTAGTTGGAACTGGGAGACATAGGTTCATAGGTTCATAGGTAGGTACTAGGTTATCTGCCCGAGGGCATTTATAAGCCTAGCCAGAGTGTGTCGGTTTTCGCTGCCCCATTGATTAATTAACTGAGCCTCTGTCAAGCAGAGCCAATGAAGTGATCCCAGGGGTGTATTTTCTGTTACCCGTCGAGGCTTCTCTTGAAGAGTGTTAGTAAGGGCCTCTGCCTAATGTAGTTAAGGATTTTATTCCAAAGCATGGGGAGTCTCTGTGGCAGGAATCTATCCATCCAGCATGTTCTATTTATTGTTGTGGAGAGATTTAGCTCACTAGAGCACTTGGCTCGCAGTGACTTGGATTTCTTTAAGTGGAGCACGTCCCTCAATTCTGAGTTGGACATGGCTTTGTAAGTCAGGCAGAGATCACCTCTGAGTAAGCGATATGCCACTGAGTACAGCCAGAGTTTTTTTTCAGTCGGGCTGCATAGGACATATGTTTGAGGCCAGTAATCCTCTTGGTGAGGTGCTTTTGTGGTCTTTCCAGCTGTTGTAAGTGTCTTGTGAGGTACATCCCAAATGGGGCATTGTACTCTATGATGGGTCTGATGAGTGATGAGTAGAGGGGCACTATAATCTCTTTATTTCTAGATGTGAACCCCTTAGTAATTAGATGGGTCACATAGAAGGATTTCCTAACTACTTTGGCAATATGATTGTCAAAGGAGAGATTACTATCTACCTGGGTCCCCAGATCTCTTATTACCTCTTCTGTATTAAGGGGGCTGCCGCCTATGTGGTAATTCATGGGTATTTAGTTTTTCCCAAACGGGATGACTATGCATTTTTTGGCATTTAGCTTGAGGCCATGACTTTGACACCAGGTGTCTGTCTCAGTAAGGCCTTTTTGAAGGATGTCCGTGTCAGCCGGAGAGTCAATTATGGCTCCCAGTTTGCAGTCATCGGCGAACTTGGCTAGCCATAGTCCTCCTGTGTTTGCCTGTACTTCTGAGAAATATATGTCGAACAGTATGAGTCCCAGAACTGAGCCTTGTCAGGACACTACTTGTGACTGGTTTAGAGTCGGACCTGGAGCCCACTATTCTTACCATGTGAGTTCTGTCTGTAAGCCAGTTTGCAACCCATCTTGCAACCCATCTTGTGACATAGGTGTTTATGTTCAGGCTGGTGAGTTTTTCTATAATACCCGAGTAAGGAATGGTGTTGAATGCCTTGGCGAGATGAAGGTAGGCTGTGCGAACCACCTTTCCCTCGTCTATGGCCTTGGTGACTGTCTCGAAGAAGTCAACCAGGTTTAGTAGGCATGATCTGCCCTTAACAAAGACGAACTGAGTTGGGTCAAGTGTTTGGAGGTTCCCAATGTCTTTGTTAATGAGTTCCATGATGATGTGCTCCATAGCCTTGTAGACCAGGTTAGTCAGGCTTATGGGATGATAGTTACCAGGGTCAGCTGTGGCACCTCCTTTGTTAAGCGGAATAACCGTTGCTGTGCACCATTCTATGGGCATGTAGCCTGTGGAGAGGCTGAGGTTGAACAGTGTGTTTAGGAGGGGGTTAGTCTGTTCTGTAGTTCATGCAAGACGCAGCCTGGGACACCATCTGGCCTTATTGATGCTGTATTTTTGGCTTTTGAAAGGGCTGTTTTCACCTGTGCTTCTGTGATTTCTGGGACACTACACTTTTTCGGTATTGTTGTGGGCCATTTTGAAGGTGAGAGGGAGGTGAGGTTTGCACTGAATCTATCTGCCAGGATGTTGGCAATATCAGTAGGTTCAGTATATTTTGTACTATTTTGCACTAGCTCAGATCATATCTGCGAGTTGCCACTTAGATTCTTGACATAGCTAAAGAAGGCTTTTTGGTTATCTTTCGAATCCTTGGCTATTTTTCTTTCGAAGTTAGCCTTGGATGATTTTATGAGGGACCTTAGTTTCTTACTTTTACTGGTCAGGGATGTCTTTCCTTCTTGGGATTTGCTTTTTTCTGAACTAGTTTCCTCCTTCTGTTGTATAACCTGTTTGTGGCAGGGGTCCACCAGACTGGTTTTCTTCTCTTAGGGGAGTGAGTCTTGGTTTTGCTAGGGATAGCACGTTCCATGCATCCTTGTAGGTGCTCATAGAGTGCAATTGTGAAGGCTTCTGCATCTTGGGCAGTGTTATCCTTTAGCTTGGGGGCTGTGAAACTTACCACCTCTGCCTTAAGTAAGGTGAAGTTTGCTTTAGAAAAGGTTTTCACTGTAGTTTCCTTAGTTGGGGGTGGTGTGGACATCCAGGGTGATTAGTTTATAGTCTGATCTAACCAGTGATGGGTTGACCTCCGGTACAGAACACCTGTCACCCATGTTGGTGATGACCAGGTCCAATATGTTGTGGCCTCTGGTAAGGGAGTTTACCAGCTGATCCAGGGCATTTGAGTTGATAAATTCCAGGAAGCGCTGAGCCTGGGAGTTTGTACTCAAGTAGTTTTCCCAATCAATGGTAGGGTAATTGAAATCACCTAATATCAGGGTGTTCAGTAGGACCTTGATGTTTTCCAGTGCCTCCAGAAAGGCGGAGTGGTGGTCCTGGGTCATGGAAGGTGATCTGTAGCAGGCCACAATTTGCATTGCAGATATGGCCGATGTTAGTTGCAAATGGATGTTCTCAGAGGTATCATGCTGCGCCACTAACCTGGAGGTGTGAGTATCCTTGATGAATATGGATACACCCCCTCCTTTTGTGTTTCGGTCCATGTTCTGTGGCCGAAATGTGTGGTATGAGTTGTAGCCCAGTAGTGCTGGAATGCTCTCTGGAGTCTTGAACCAGGTTTCAGTTACTGCACAGATGTCGACATTCTCCATACTTAGGAGTGCTTCGAGTGCATGCATTTTGAGATTTAAACTCCTGGCGTTGAGTAGCATAACCCTCATTTTTTTTAATTGTGCTGTTTACTGTGGTGCTCCAAAGTGAGCCTTATTTGGGATCTGGAGAGACAGAGAGTCTAGTGCCAGGTCTGGAGTGTGTTCCCTGTGTGCTCTTGGGAGAAATTGTGTTTGATGTAGAGAGCTTCATCTGAAAATACTGTATAAATTCATCCCTGTTCTTAGTGGTTGTCTCTTCATACTGACAGAGAAAGGGAAGTTAAAGCCCTGTGAGGACAATACTAGCAGTGTAACAGTAACTAATTCACATCCTAGCATAAAAAATATACAAAGAACAAGGTGGAGATAACAATGGCTTAAACTGACTGGGAAGAGGAAGAATGAGGATCCAGGAGCTCCTGCAGAATGGGCCTAGCAAAGTCTGCTTTAGTCCTGGACAAACTGTCTAGTTTATAGTGATTTGTAAAAGTGTACACAGATGACCAAGTTGCTACTCCTAGAATACTTCTAGCATCCAACTCTTTCTAAAAAGTCAATAGATGAAGCCAAGGCCCTGGTAGAATGAGCCTTGACCCTCTCTGGAATAGTTTTGTTGTAGTAGGTATGACAAAAATTAATAGCACAACCATTTTGAAAAAGAGTGTTTGGCACAAGTCATTTTTCTTACATTCACAAGAAATGAATAGCCAATTAAAAGTTCTAAAAGACAGTTTTTTTATCAAAATAGTACAGAGTTGTCTTGTGGACATACAAGGTATGGAGAATCCTTTCTCCCTCATTTTTAGGTTTTGGAAAGAAGACAGGAAGATGAATAACTTGGCTTAAAGTAAACCCAGATACTACTTTAAGCATAAATGAATAATTAGTTCTTAAAGAAACCCATTCTGTGTGGAAAATGAGATAAGGTTGGCCAATTGTGACAGTTTATAACTGAGATACACTTCTCACAGAGGTCAGAGCAATCAGTAGCACTGTTTTCTATGGTAAGAACCTCAAATCAGCTTGATAAGCTAGTTCAAATAGAGCAAGAGTTAGTTTTTCTAACTCAAAATTAAGATTGTGAGTTTTCTTTTGCTGGAACTAATGGCCCTAAATGTTTTTCACATATAGGACCATAGGATCATAGGAGGTTACTAAGCTATTAGCCCTAAGTCCTCTACAGGCCTAGCCATGTTATACCCTTGTTCCCTTATGGACCAAGATATAAAATCTATGTTTGTGCATGAATTTAAGATCAGTACCAGCTGCCTCTGTCTAAGAGGGACATATGTGACCCCCCAGTGTAAATTTACATTTTCCAGTCCAATTGTCCAGGTTACACTTAAATAGGATCATTGAGAAGCTCTGTTTCACATGAATTGGCAATTTGTTCCAGAGGAGTGGCAACCTCTGGGAGACATATATGTCTCTCCAGCATGTCCTGTTAATACCGCAGGCTAGGTTAAGATCCATAGAGTGAGTGAATATTTTCCCATTGGATTTGTGTACGTGCAGCAGCTTCACCAAGGCAGGGTCTGAGACTGCTCTTTAGGCCAGGCACAAGTCACCTCTAAGCAGTCTATACAATACTGAGTAAAGTGATAGGACATACAGTCTATCTGTGTAGGTCATATATTGTAGGCCCTGAAATTTCTTGGTAAGAAACCTCTGAGGTCTCTCCAGTTGCTGCAGATGTCTGGTGAGGTACATACAGAAGGGAGCATTGTAGTCCATTTTTGGTCTAATGAGAACCGAGTACAGGGGAGTTATAACCTCTTTAGCTTTGGATGCTATACCCTTGCTTATGAGGTGTACAACGTAGAAGGCCTTCCTTATTACTGTGGACACCTGATGATGAAAATTAAGGCTGCTATCAACTTGTGTTTCTAAATCTCTTACCACTGGGTTTGAACCTAGGGGGGTATTATTAATGTTGTAATTAGCAGGGGTTTGTCCTTTGCTGAAGGGGATGATAATGCATTTTTTGCATTTAGTTTAAGTCCATGGTTTTGACACCAATCATTTGTCTATGTAAGCCCATTCTGTAGTATGCTGACAATTTTTCAGGATTTGATGATTGCACCCAGTTTGCAGTCGTCAGCAAACTTGGTAAGCCATAGGCCATCTATTTTCGCCTGTACTTCTGAAAAATAGATACCAAACAGTAGGGGGCCCAGCACAGATCCCTGTGGAACACCGCTGGTAAAAGGTCTGCTAGTAGAGTTGGCATCCCCATTTTGACTGTATGTGTTCTGTTAGTGAGCCAGTTGGAAACCCATCTAATGGCATAAGGGTTAATCCCCAGCTGGGAGAGTTTCTCAATGATGCCTGAGTAAGAGATTGTATCAAAAGCCTTGGCTAGTTTGAGATAGGCAGTATGAACTATTTTACCTTCATCTAGGGCCTTGGTGACATTGTCAAAGAAGTCCACCAGTATTAGCAGGCAAGATCTCCCTTTAATGAAGCTAAAGTGTGTCGGGTCGAGTTTGAATGTCAGCTATATCCTAGTTGATAAGGTCCGTGATGATTCTCTCCATGGCCTTGTAGATGAGACTGGTAAGGCTTATGGGTCTATAGTTCCTGGGGTTGGTTGAGTGACTCCCTTTGTGCAAGGAGATTATGGTTGCTGTTTTCCATTCAGCTTGGACAAAGCTAGTGCTTAGACTGAGACTGAAGAGCATGCTCAGTGGTTCCGCTAACTTCTGTTTTAGACCATTTAATAAGCAGCCTGGGATGTTGTCCAGTCCCATGGAGACTGTGTTTTTGGCCTTGGAGAGTGTGACTATGACTTGCTGTCTGGAGATACTAGGCAGAAGACAGGTGACAGGTATGTTATGGGGTATGATTAGTGGGGACAGTTTGGTGAAGTTTTTGCCAAACCTATCCTCTAGCAGGTTGACAATGTCCTCAGGGTCAGTATAAGTGTTAACATCCACAGCTAGTTCAGCACAAAGCTGGGCCTTCCCTTTTAGATTTTGGATGTAGCTAAAGAATGCTTTGTGATTCTACTTAACTAGGGATGCTAATTTAGTTTTGTAATTAGCTTTAGAGGACTTTACAAGATGTCTAATCAGCTTTTTTCTGCTTTGGAGGGAGTTCTTCTATTGCTGGGGCCATTCCCTCCTGTTTTTTGGTATCAGTTTCTTTCTCTTATTGTATAATCTGTTTATGCTGGATGCCCATCGGGGTGGCTTATTTTTTTTTTGTGTGAGGATCTTGATTTGCTCCATTCTGGTATGGCTGTGTCTATACATTTATATAGGTATTTGTAGAAGACATTTGTGTACAACTCAGTAGGGGGGGTCAGTGCTGGCAGGGGGGTCTGAAACTATTGATGCCATCTCTCAGTAAGCTATAGTTTGCTTTAAAGACATTTGTTAACTGTTTTGCTCCTGAGGGTGGATCAGGTACGATCATTACTTTAAACGAGGAATAAAATAACAAAGTAATCCAAAAACCGGTAGCACTGTGTTTTTCGCCATTACTTTAAACAAGACTGATTTATGATAAAAATTTACCAGGGAGGACCCAACACATGAGGTGGTGCAGTGATTTCTCATGTTGGTGAGCACTATGTCAAGGATGTTAGAGCCCTTGTGGGAGTGCTGACTATCGGATCCAGAGGATTTGTATTAACAAAGTCCAGGAACCTGTGGGTGAGCGCATTTGTGCTCGTATATGTTACCCAATCGATGGAAGGATAGTTAAAGTCAACCATGACCAGGGTATTTGGCTGTCCTGAGAGTGATTGAAGTAGGTGTAGTTAGGCTGTGTGTTTTTTGTGGTTCATGATGGGGGACCAACAGCTAACAATGACAAGGGGGGGGGTCTTTCCTACAGTTAGTTGGACTTGGAGTAACTCTAGGAAGTCGTGCTGTTTAACCAGTCTAGAGATTTATTTGTCTTTAATGAAGATGGATACTCCTCCTCCCTTGTTTGTTTTTCACATTCGTTGTGTGGTCTAAACATGTGGAAGCATTATAGCCTTGCATGGCCAGGGTACTCTCTGAGGCCTTGAACCATGTCTCTGTGACTGTGCAGACATCAGCATCTTCCAGGGTGAGAAGTGCTTCAAGTGAGTGCAGTTTCTAATTTAGACTCCTAGCAAATAGATGCCCTAAATATAGAATCCTGGAACATATGAGGGACATTGTAAAAAATAAGGAAACTAGTGCACTGGCTAAGCATGTACAAGAAAAAGGGGTGCACCATGTTTTTAACTTTTTTGTATTAGAGATTTTATCAGAAAGCTTGAGAGGTGGAGATATTAAGAACAGAACAGAGGTTGAACAGAAGTGGATTATGAAACTGCAGACTGATAAACCTCCTCGAATTAATGGTATGGAATCACTTAAACCTATTTTGAAAGCCAGACCATTGAAACATTAAAATTATGTGTCAATTTTTTTTGTATTAATATGTACTATTTATACATTTTACTAATAGTTGTACATTTTTTTAATGTTTTTAGCATTTAAGTAATTAAAGCTTTTAGATAAATGCACTTTCCAGTTTAGTTAGTACATTCTCCACTGTGATAGGCTGTCTTTTAATTTAAATTTGGATGTTCAGTAGTATGATTTAAGTCTGAAGAAGCAATCAGTTTGGATCATGAAAGTGCTAACTTCTCATTAAATTTTGTTTGTTTTCTTCCTTCAGTCGTGGTTTGCTTATTTTGTTGTTATTTTTTTGCTTTAAGATGAATACCAAGAGTTTTACCCAGTATCTGTGCCTTTTTTACTACATTAAGCAGAATAGCCCTGAATTTGTTTCTGGAGGATATTTTTACATTGGGAATTTTGTTCTAATGACATTGCCTAAAAAAGGCGCTATGATGGAAGCAAGTACCTTTGCAAGCAACCTAAAGCTTTGAGGCGACAGGTGAAGACCATCTCTAGCAAAGCAGTGTGGTCTGTCAAGCATATCACCCCAGGCTGTAAGATACTGAATCCTCCTGGAATGACACCAGAAGCTGAGACAATTGTTGAAGTCAATCATTTTTTGATTGTATTGTGGCATCATTCTGGCTGAAGGAAAAATACTGCTTAGGGCTAGGGACATAACATCACTCCAACATGGATTATGACAGAGTCATAACAGTACTTGTTGGTGAGAGACTTGAGTGTGTGTGTGTGTGTGCAATTTGGTGGATTCTGGCACCAGACAGGCAGGTGACCATGCCCTTCTCCTTGACCAGCCTGGTGAGGGGGGACATCTGTGTGTCTCATTATGGAGTCGCCTATGATCAAGACATTTAATTTAGATATGTTCTGCCTTAAGGGCTTATTGGGTGAGACACTGATGCATGTGTTATTATGTGTAGTGAGTGCCGTTGAGACCCAGTTGTGTGCAGAAGGTTTGCACTTGAGAGATCTTTGCTCTTTTGGTATTTTTGTAGTGAGTACCTCCGCATATGTGGGTTTAAGTGTTGTATGCTCGGTATGTGTGGGAGGTGGAGTGTGGGTGCTGGTGCTGAGTCACTGCTTGGTATTTGGTATGTTGTTAAGTGTGTGTGTGTGAGAGAGAGAGAGAGAGAGAGCACTGATTCCAATTTTATAGCACAGATACATCCCTCACATATTATATTTGCATGTTTTAGGAGTAGTAGTTGTCTTTATACACAAGGCAATTGCTACATTGCCTCAGGATGCCTATGTCAATCAGGCTGACTGGAGAAATGCTGGGAAACTGACCTTCCATTATATCAAGTGTATTCTGCAATAAGTGGTGGAGGGTGAGCTAGATGGACTAGGTTCTGCTGTAGAACTAATAAAATCAGTTAATCTATGGGAGGTTTAGGGGTAGAAACCTGTGCCAGCACCTCAAAAAACACAGCTGGGTAGCTCTCTAGGCAGCAGTGTGCATGTGTGTTGCACGCTGAGAAGCAGGGAAGCTTAGAAGGGTTCCGCAGCAGTTATCTAGGGAACATTTGACTTTTTTTAGCATTTGCATCTATACACAGCAGTGCTAATGCTCATTGCATGGTGCACAGCTAGGCACAAATGCTGTGTTTAAATATCAGCTAAATAAAACAGTTTTCAAGCATTTCAACATGGTTTTCAGATTTATAGAAGCAACTTTGTTTTACAAGCTGTTGTCATATGAGTAATTATTTTTAAGTCTGATTAATGCCATTTTGAGAAAGATATGAAATTATTATGTTTTGAATGTGAACTTCTTTACATATATGTCATCCATAAGATCTTTGTAGTAATTGTAGCCCACGTGTATTATAAAATTTTTGATAAATGTTTGCTGTGAAGATTGCAGGGGATGTTGCAAAGAATAGTTCACAAATCTCAAGGCATATATTTGCTATTTAGGCAAATTTTGAGGCATTTGTTTATTTTGAAGGATCGGCTCACTGGATTAGTGCAATACAGATCAGTGGGAGGAGATGCTCCAAGGATCTTATTAAAACCTTAAGCTAAAGTTGGACATAAGAGTTTATTATACCATGATCCCCCCAAAACGTGCACGCTGATTGGCCAGCGTGCCCGTTGTAAATCGAGTTATACTAATGGAAAAAGGTCCGGTCGCCCGGACTTTTTTCCATTAGTATAACTCAGTTTTTTAAAACACTGTCTCGCTGTGTTAAATGGGTTTAACATAGCGAGACAGCTTTAAAATAAGCAACGGAGATCTCCGTTGCTTATTTTAAAGCTGTCTCACTATGTTAAACCCATTTAACATAGCGAACAGTGTTTAAAACAACGGAGAAAGCAAGATCTCCGTTGCTTTTTCAAATGTTCTATGTTAAATGAGTTTAACATGGCGAGACAGTTAAAATAAGCAATGGAGATGTTCGTTGCTTATTTTAAAACTGTCTCGCTATGTTAAACTCATTTAACATAGAAACACTAAAAAGCAACGGAGATCTTGCTTTCTCCGTTGCTTTATACAACTCTGATATACTGCGCAGGCGCAGTACATCAGAACTGCCGGATGCCAGACATCTGCGGAAGGGCAGTAAACAGGCATTATACTATGCCATCATTTAAGAAAAGTAATAGTTTCTTTTCTTAAATAACGTCATGGTATAATAGCAATAACCCACTTCTGGGTGTGGGTAATGCTAAATTTACCCACGGTTGGCTTTGTTTGGTCCCTCGGGCTTCGCCCTCGGGACCAAACCACGCCAACCGTGGGTAAATTTAGCATTACCCACACCCAGGCGTGGGTTATTGCTATAATAGTCATACTTCTGCATTGTTAGCTATACAAATTCAATGTTGCATTACTAATGTTTTTGTGGGTTTATATCGAAACATCAAACTAACAAAATCCCGAATCGCATTACATCGAACATGTAACATCGAATGCAAAAACACCGAAAGCCCATAATTCTGAAAACGGAGTTTACGAACAGTAACACTTGGCCATCTACTCACCCGCGCAACCTGACACTTCAACGTAGCAAACAAAACCACACC
Organism: Protopterus annectens; assembly: GCF_019279795.1. Taxonomy (NCBI): domain Eukaryota; kingdom Metazoa; phylum Chordata; order Ceratodontiformes; family Protopteridae; genus Protopterus; species Protopterus annectens. The sequence goes on from NC_056746.1 coordinate 972,954,737, forward strand.
TCTTCAGTCATTCCAACACCAACCATGTACGTACAGGGTTTCCGGTTTCGGAATTCTGAGCATTAGTTTTTTTTTGCGTTCGATGTTTCGTGTTCGATGTAATGCGATTCAAGATTTTGTTCATTCGATGTAATGATATAAACCCGTTTTTGCAGTCTGGATTCATCCATTGAACAGTGGGTTTTAGAGTATGCTGTACAGATGAATAAAATAATCAAGCAAGGATTGTTTTTGGCATTTACTTCTGATGTGTAAAGTTAGTCTTAATTATTTTCCTGTCTTTGCAGAATAAAACTTGAGCAGTAGTTAAAATATTCAGTTTTGCCAGCTTTTGCTGATGATTTATATTTAGTGGTTAATTTGTTATAGTTAAGCTTAATTAAGCATGCTTGTAGCTTTGCAATAATGATAGATAGGCATGCACCATTATTTGAATTTCCCTGTCATTCTATAAAAATGAAAACCTGAAAAGGTAGGTATTTTGCTTTCTTTATTTGATAATAATCTTGATTTAACGCATATGACTTCACTGTGGAAAGTAAGTTTGGATGTCTATACATTTTTTTGATTCCTTATAGTCTGATATTGTAAGTAATTTCTTTTTTGTTATCATATTGGTAAGTTTTTGTCACCTGTTCTGCAACAAAAAATTCTACATAATTTTTCCTTATTCTCATTTGCACTCAAAACTGAATTATTTTCTTTTGGAGTTAATGCATCTAAAAACAGAAGTGTTAGTTGATGTGATATAATTAACCAACTAAAAAAACATGCAATATTTCACGTATGCTGATTTAGAAAAAGAATCTGAGTTGGATTCAGGATTTACATACTTGTGTGAGTTACTGACTGTACCAATGAATTCTACATTGTGCAAATTTCCCAGGTGTAAAGCTAATACGCTAGATGGATTCAGAAACAAGCTCCATAGTATAGTATGGGACAGGAATATAAATTTAGAACTCTGAAAATAACTAAACCCTAAAAATACTGTCCTGGAAATATTTTAGCAATCAGACTAGAAATTAAAAAAAAAAAATAAGCTTAGAAAAGTCAAGCAACATTTTCGCTACATATTCTGTGTAAGGGTTCAGGAAGGTTCTCAACCTACATAAGGCAGCATATTGACTCTAAGATACGATCTCTGCCTCACAACTCCAGGATCCATGAACAGTTTTACATGTTCTTCCACAGTCTGTAAGGGTTTTCTCTAGGTCTAGGTGTGTTTGTGTGTGTACGTATGTGTGTGTTTGTGTATATATAATATGGGTTCTATTCAGATGACCAAGGACACTGATAATTAAAAGTGCTCAGCTGTTTCCCAATTTATCAAATGCTATAGTGTTCAAAAGTAGGACTGGGTTCATCAAAAGTTGCAAGAAATTGTTGTCTTATCTGTGTAGGGTACTGACAGTGTTGGCTTGCAAAGGGCGTTATTTATAATAGCTACAGGATTTTCTGGTTCTTGTTTGTCATTATATTGTGGGTTTGTCTGCATTGTCTGAGAAAAGGATTATTGCTAGCTAATGAACAACATGATTGCATTTTTTAAGTGAAATTGTGGTGCAGTGGGATGGAAAATATGCCATTTACCCTCTGTTCTGTGATCTCAGAGGTTGTGTATCTAAAATAACAGAGCAATAGGGGACACATACCCTCACATGGGTGTGCCTGAGGGCTTGTACAACTTCAAAAAGACTGATAATGTTTGTGTGTGTGTGTGTGTGTGTGTGTGTGTGTGTGTGTGTGTGTGTGTGTGTGTGTGTGTGTGCATGTGTATGTGTAACTCACATTAGGTCTTCCAACATGCAACAGTGTGAAAAGATCCACTGCATATTGTGGCAAATGTCCATTTATGTGACTTGAGGAAAGCTGACGTGATCACTGATATACTGCGGTCAGGCAAGGCAGCACAGATGGAGTGTACTGGTGTAGGCTGTACAGCAAAGCTCTGTGTGAGGGATAGAGTTAGATGTTTCTGGTGGGTTTGTTGGGAATTTATGGCAATGTGCAAGTAAGTGAGTGATTAGTGACTTGAGTTACAGTCACAATTACATTAGATTAGAGGTATCAACACTATATTTATATATTGTAGCATAATGGTGGCTTCTGAGGCTGTTCAGTCTATAGAACATTTCCCTTTAAGGCCAAGACAATGCAAGCAGGCCAATCTCAACATGGGACAGCAGCCTTTTGGAAAATATAAGAGAAAGAGAAACATGTTGATGTTAGATTCCTGTTTTCCTGAATACTAGATTGAAACAATGAGTGAGAAGGTCACTGAAAAAACAATCAGTAAAAACAAAAATGAAAACTCCAGCAAAGCTAGAACTTCCACTGAGTGACCTCCCAACCTCTTTTATCAGTGGCACATGGGATATATGCAAATGAACCTTATGAACATCAGGTGTTTCAGTTCATTGGCATTCAGCCCATGACTTGTTTCGTCGTTTTAATGGACAATTTCAGGCCAATAAAACCAAACCCCATTAGCTGTGGATATGCATATTTCGGCCATGTTATGACCTCGTCAACACAGCACAAGCAGAGTGTTTGACTAAGCATTAGAAACACAGGGCTGTTATATGCAACTGATGTCCATTATCAGCTTTATTATCATTATTATTACCACATCGGTGGCAGTATACTAAATGCCGAAAGTGTGATGAGAGACTTTGGGACACAGGTGGACAGTGGTCTCACCTTTGATAACCACATTACCACAACAGTCAAGAAATCCTTCTGTGTGGCACAACTCATCACTAAGGGCTTTTCATCCAGAAAAAAGGAGGTCATTGTCCCACTGTACTCATCCCTCATTAGACCCAGTTATATAGTACAACGCCCCATTTGGTATGTACCTCACAAGACATCTGCAACAGCTGGAAAGGCTGCAGAAATACCTCATTAAAAGAATCACAGGCCTAAAGCAGATGCCCTATGCTGACCATCTATAAAAACTCCAGCTATATTCTGTGGCATATCGTCTACTCAGAGGTGATCTCTGCTTAACAAACAAGGCCATGTCAAACCGTGAGCTGTTGGACATGCTCCACTTAAAGAAATCCCAATCCCTCAGAGCCACATGCTCCAGGGATCTAAACCTTGTCATCACAATGAACAAAACATGCTGGAGGGATAGGTTCCTGACCCAGAGACTCCCCATACTCTGGAATAGACTGCCCATGCATGTCAAGCAGAGTGTCTCCTTGGCTCTCTTCAAAAGGAACCTTGACAATTGGATGGGAGATAAGAAATTCACCCCGGAGATCACGTCAGTCGCCCTGCTAGACAGGGATCCAGGGAAGTAAATATTGTGGGAAGAAATATCCAGGGAATTGGTATAGCTAGGCTGATAACCTAGTACCAACTTTTGAACCTATAATAAGGAGAGATACCAGCACTAAGCCCTGAGGGACACAGTTGGTCACTTTCATACTTTATAATGAGGTAACTATATCCTACTGTGTGGGTTCACCTTTTCAGCCAGACTACTAACCATCTTATCACATATGAGTTTATTTTTAGAGAATTTAGCTTGTGTATGATGCCATTATGGGGAATGGTATTGCAGGCCTTGACCAGATCAATATAAGCAGTGTATACTGCATGGTTCCCGTCTACAGCCTCTGAAACCCTTTCCATGAAGTTTAACATATTCAGTAGACAGGATTTACCCTTCACAGAGAAAAACTTTTGGGGGTCAAGTTTAATAATATGCTTGATATCATAGTTTATGAGACCAGTTACAATACTTTCCATTCCTTTGCAGTGGAGGCTTCTAAGGCTGATAGGTCTACAGTTATGCAGATCGATTGTAAGGCCATCTTTATGTAAGGGCATCACTACTGCAGTGTCTTACTCAGCAGGGACAAAGCTAATAGCTAATCTTAGGTTAAGCAGTTTAGGGACTGGGTCAGGAAGGGTATATTGGACACTATTAATTAAGCAGCCAAGTATATTAGCAAGTCCATGGATGAAGTAATTTTGGTCTTGGTTAGCACTTCTGCATGTCCTCCCCACAGTCGAGTGGCCTCCGAAAGACATGCGTGAATGGGCGTGCCTTCGCTGAAGGTTAGGCGTCGGGCTGGCAACTTGGCACCATAAAAAAAATTCTACTGTCAATCATTAGCAGACAGGAGTTCCGCTGTAGCGACCCCTGACCGGGAAAAGCCGAAAAGACAAACATATTTAGAGAGAATTTAGGGAGTAAGGAATTTAGATATTTGTGGACTTTGTTTAGAAGTGTTGGGGTGAAGTTGGCACTAAATTTGTTTTCAAGGATACTGGCAATGATTTTTTGGGCCAGAATAGGAGGCATCATTATGAATACGTTCAGAGCAATGAAGAGTATTACTTCTTAATTTTCTAATATAGCTAAAGAAGGAACATAGAAGGGGACAAACATCCCATATGTTACATTAGCTGAAAATTCATTAATGCTGAAAAATTACACTCAACAACAGAAACGAAGTGTCTGGCAATCAAGTGGGCTGTCACAATCCTTAAAAACTACTTGCTCGAGAGAGAATCGACACTCATTACAGACCCTTTAGTGGCTTTAGAGATAGAAAGGCAAAATTCTAAATTATCTCATTTGTCATTAAGCCTCCAGCCATACAATTTTAGGATTGTCCACTGTCCAGGTTACAACCACCTCAGTGTGAATGGGTGTACAGTCCATCAATGAGGGCTTGATCTGATGATTCGATATTGCAGGGTGGGTCATGTGTATTAGTGATGGGTGCAGAGGCTATGCAACCTAGAGAACACTATATCTTTATGACCAAGACAGAGCATTTAGGTAGGCCTCAACAAGTAATAGTTGTCTTCTGGAAAAAAGACAAAGAAACTCGTAGATTTTACATTCCTGTTACCTTTAAATGTAGGGTTGAGAAAGGATTGTGTTAAGGAGCCTCCATAGAAATCAAGTCTAAAGCTAGAAACCAGAATGGGTTTTCTGTCATGAAAAACTGGACTGTGTTTTGCTATTTATTATTTGCTACGAGGAAGCAAAGTTTTCTGTTGCTCGGTGCAATTAAACCTATCATACCTGTTGACAAAGCTGTTTCACAGACCAGTTTATTACAATCAATATTATTGAATGCTACAGTACACAGAGACACACACACACACACATATATATATATATATATATATATATATATATATATATATATATATATATATATATATATATATATATATATATATATATGTGTGTGTGTGCATATATATATATATATATATATATATATATATATATATATGCATATATCTATATATATATCTATATATATATATATATATATATATATATATATGCGTGTGTGTGTGTGTGTGTGTGTGTGTGTGTGTGTGTGTGTGTGTGTGTGTGAGTGTGTGCGCGCGTCCATGTCTGTCCATGTAAATTGGTCATTTGCTCATTTATGTGACACACGGTTCATCTAAACATCTTGATCTAAAACAAAATTGGGTGACAACACAATTGTATGAAAATATTTGGTCTGAACACAATATGTATGAAAAAAGAACATCAACAACATGCTTACTGACAAGGGGAATTGTCGAATTTGTGATCTTTTAAAAAAGCTAACTACAAGTGTTTTTGTGCAGGGGCGCAAGCCCCCCCCCCCATTCACCCAACAATATGGGGAGCAAGTGTTCCAAAATTATATATATATATATATATATATATATATACCAACTCCATGGTTGCACCAATTCTAAAATGGCCAAAATCTATCAAAAGCAAAAAATCATTGCCAGTGCAAACTTGGACATTGCACCAACAGTGATTCACAATAAAAAACAATGATCTGCATGACAGAGGTGTCTCTAGGCTGCACTACTTAAAGCATTCCATTGGCAGACACTTTGTCCCATACAGCCTATTTTCTGATTGTTTGTTTGTGCCACAGCGGAACTCCGGTCCGCTAATGATTGGCAGTAGAGTTTTACGTGCTGGCTTGCCATTTAGTGATTAAATGTGTTTAAACCAAATATTTTAACACACGTGCTGTCGACCACTTGTGCTTTAGATCAAAACATTTAGATGAACTGCGTGTAGTCCAGTTTACAAAGACACACACACACACACACACACACACACACACACACACACACACATACATATTGTAGAAATTTGTTATAGTTTGTCAAGTCAGATTTTCACTTTTAAGGGAAAATATGAAATTATCTTTCTTACCAAAATAAATTGTAAGGCTAACAAAAATAATACAGTAATGTTTCAATAAGTTTCCTTGAAAAAGTAACCCCACAAAAATCCACTTTTTTACAGCAAAGCTATTAAATTAGATTATTTCCAAAGATGAGTTCATTGCAGCCCTTTTTCAGTCAATACAATTTCAGCATTACCTCTTACTGAATATATAGTGTTTTTCCCAAAGTTGGTCAATAAAACAAATAATATTTACAGATCTAGATAATTCTACTAGTTTCTCATTTACAGGGCAATGACTTCTTTCCCTTTTCAGGCTCCAGGAATATCTTCTAGTATGCCTCTTTCCTTCACATGTAGCTCCTTGGAGCCACCTCTCCACTAAACTTTCTAGACTTAGAAGTCAGAAATCTAACTTCCTCAAGAATTAATAGCCATGCTATACTCGAAGAGGTACCTGCTGACTAACAGTTGTCATGGATATCATGTCTGTGGTTTGCCTGTCTCCTTCTAACCCAGAACCTCTGCATTTCCCTTCCACAACACACTCTCTAGTAAAGGCAACCTCGGTTGTTGAACAAATACAGCCACAATACCACAAAAAGCATTGTGTTTCCAAGGCTCAGCAGTTATTATGCCACAAAATATAATATAGTATCAACTTTCACTCTTGCGTCATGGCCACTAATGTCATGGAACCACTTGCTTACTTTGTTAACAAAAGCTAAATGTTGTATGTTGTATCTTTCGGCTTTTCCCAGTTAGGGGTCGCCACAGCGGAACTCCGGTCCGCTAATGATTGACAGTAGATTTTTACATACCGACTTGCCAGGCCTGACGCACAACCTTCAACGAAGGTACGCCCATTCATGCATGTCTCCACACAGAAGACACTTTAGCTGAGAATGGAACAGGACAACGTCTTACTGTGAGGCGACAACACTAAATTACATTTTAGTTTTTCAAGTGATTGTATAACTCAAATGTATTTAGTAAAATGTATTGCAAAATACACTCACAGGTATGCTACACATTAGACCACCGAGGGCTTACATCTGTTGCATTTAGAAGGCCCTAATATTTATGACAGGTCTTAAAAGGACAGAATCCATGTTATGAATTCTTCAGAAAGATGTCAGTAAAGCTAGAGCAATGTTTGTATTTTAAGAAAGAGTAAAGAAAGGATACAGCAAAATTAAGACCTTTTAGTTTCCTTAATATGGATTGTTAACTACTAGCTGTAAGGTTATTTGTTATTCTAAAAAGTATTCAGAATTCAGGATTTTTTTCATCTCAATGTTGAAAAGTATGGCTATTTAGAATTTAATGCTTATTTAAGGGAATTATTTTAGATGGCCAGCAGAGGGAGCAAAGTGTTTGTTGTGTGAAAATTTGGCTAGAACTTTTCATAAACTATAGGATTATTTAAAACTATCAGTGCTACAGTTTTTGACATCATGGTCTTCTGTGAACATTCTTAATAATTTAATAAGCATGCAAAGAATAGGGAATGCACTAGATTATTACTGAGGTACACATATTAAAACTGACACTGGTGACTGGACTGAGAGGAGACATCCATTAAACTGTATTGTTGTTTTCCTCACTACATAGTCCTTTATTAACAGCTTTCAAAATATCATTTCTTATAAAGAGTTAAAAATCTAACAAAAAGAAACAACTGAAGATTTTGGCATGACTGATTATATTTATCTTTAGTCTGATAGCTCAGTGCAGAGTCTTAAACTGAAGAATTACTGCCAAGCTGATTTTTATAACCCTTGTTTGATTCCTGTCACTCTCAATTTGCCTAGAGTGTGACTGTGAACAAGCCAATTAACCAGCCAATGGTCATAGAGAGCCACTGAAAACAAGTGCTAGTCTTTGATCTGTTTGTCTGCTTAAAAATGTATGCCTGGAAAAAGTTCAGGAAGGAAAGGTAGCTGAAGTATGCTTGATCCACTTTCAGGAACACACGTGCTTCTAGAACTGGAATACTGCAATGAACCTTTGCCTTAAACACATTTTATTATCTATTATTATCTATGTTTGGAGATCTAAACATCTATCCTGCTAGAGTGATGAAACAAAATTAACACCTAATCAACAGAAAAAAATAATTTGTTATATTGAAAGTGGTGTTGCCTGACTAGATGTCAAGCTGTATGTAAAGTTATGAAGATAGCTAGTGTCAAATGGAGGGATTCACTATGTCTGATTTCATGTTGATTGACATATGATTCTTCAACTAAAAAACATCTAAAGTCCTACAAAATTGCATTGCAAAGTAGTGACAATAAAAGCGCTGTCAAACATTCTTAAACAAGTATTTTTGCAGGGGGAACAAGCTCCCTGCACCGTCCTGCTGGGAAGGCTCTACTACTATACCCCAATGTCTATATATGTCAAATCCAGAGTAGGACATACTCTGACTTCCTTGACTCAAAAGCCCAGCACAGCATTTTTGACAGACCAAATTCCTTCACATTATAACTCTGATAACTAAAACATTTGATGTTGTCACAGCAGTGCTTTCTATTCTAACAAAGAGGTGCATGGTAAACAATAGGTTTCCCAAAGCCAGAAGTTATTTTACCATATCATTACCAAGACTGTTTTGATCAGAGTCTGTATTGACCAGATAATTCTACAGTGACTATGTTTAGGAAAAAAGTGGCTAAAAAAGAGTTTAACATCGCCATCATAAAAGATTAAAACAGAGGCATTACCTTAGCAGAGGGACCGAGCTAGGAAAGATGTGCAGCAGGTAAGGGTGATAAAGGATAATGAGGGAAAAATACTCACAAGTGAGGAGAGTGTGTTTAGTAGATGGAAAGAGTACTTTGAAGGGCTGATGAATGAAGAAAATGAGAGGGAGAGAAGGTTGGATGATGTGGGGATAGTGAATCAGGAAGTGTAATAGATTAGAAAGGAGGATGTAAGGACAGCTATGAAGAGGATGAAGAATGGAAAAGCTGTTGGTCCAGATGACATACCAGTGGAAGCATGGAGGTGCTCAGGAGAAACGGCAGTGGAGTTTTTAACCAGATTGTTTAATAAAATCTTGGAAAGTGACAAGATGCCAGAAGAGTGGAGAAAAAGTGTTTTGGTACCGATTTTTAAGAATAAGGGTGATGTGCAGAGCTGTAGTAGCTGCAGAGGGATAAAACTGATCAGTTGCAGCATGAAGTTATGGGAAAGAGTAGTGGAAGCTAGGTTAAGAGGGGAGGTGATGATTAGTGATCAGCAGTATGGTTTCATGCCGAGAAAGAGCACTAAAGATGCAATGTTTGCTCTGAGAGTGTTGATGGAGAAATATAGAGAAGGTCAGTGTGTCTTTGTGGACTTAGAAAAAGCATATGACAGGGTGCCTAAAGAGGAATTGTGGTATTGTATGAGGAAGTCAGGAGTGGCAGAGAAGTATGTAAGAGGATATGTATGAGGGTAGTGTGACAGTGGTGAGGTCTGCAGTGGTAGTGACAGATGCATTTAAGGTGGAGGTGGGATTACATTAAGGATCAGCTCTGAGCCCTTTCTTATTTCCAATGGTGATGGACAGGTTGACAGGTGAAATCAGGCAGGAGTCCCCGTGGACTATGATATTTGCAGATGACATTGTGATCTGTAGTGAGAGTAGAAAACAGGTTGAGGAGACCCTGGAGAGGTGGAGATATGCTCTAGAGAGGTGAGGAATGAAGGTCAGCAGGACTAAGACAGAATATATGTGTGTGAATGAGAGGGAGGATAGAGGAATGGTGAGGATGCAGGGAGTAGAGCTGGCGAAGGTGGATGAGTTTAAATACTTGAGAGCAACAGTTCAGAGTAATGGTGAGTGTAGAAGAGAGGTGAAGAAGGGAGTACAGGCAGGGTGGAGTGGGTGGAGAAGAGTGTCAAGAGTGATTTAGGACAGGTGGGTACCAGTAAGAGTGAAAGGAAAGATCTACAAGAGGGTTGTGAGGCCAGCTATGTTATATGGGTTGGAGATGGTGCCATTGACAAAAAGGCAGGAGTCAGAGCTGGACGTGGCACAGTTAAAGATGTTAAGATTTGCACTGGGTGTGACAACGATGGACAAGATTAGGAATCAGTATATTAGAGAGTCAGCTCAGGTTGGACAGTTTGGAAACAAAGGCAGAGAGGTGAGATTCCATTGGTTTGGACATGTGCTGAGGAAGGATGCTGGATATATTGGGAAACGGATGCTAAGGATGAAGCTGCCAGGTAAGAGGAAAAGAGGAAGATCTTAGATAAAGTTTATGGATGTGGTGAGAGAGGACATGTAGGTGGTTGGTATGACAGAGCAAGATGCTGAAGACAGCAAGAAATGGGAACAAATGATCCACTGTGGCGACCCCTAACTGGAACAGCAGAAAGAAGAAGAAGAAGATTACCTTAGAGAGTGTTGAGATTAGTAGAATGAAATTAAAGTGCATTTATTTATTTATAAAATGTGTATGTGTAAAGATTTGTAAATTTAGTGAAAACTGAGTGCTGGGAAGAACCTTGGTCAACACGTTATGAGTTATCATTATCTGGTACCCTAGAATTCCATCAGAGGTATGCCAGAAATAATGCTAAACATCTTATGAATTTAAATATGCTGTGAACAGAAAGAAACTTATTTTATTTACCACCTCTGGAAAATACTTATTTTGTCTGAAAAATAAAAAAAAGCAGAGAACACTGTTCATTATGTATATAACTTTGGTATGAATCAATATTCTCATAATCCAAACTGGATCATCTCTGGATGATAGGATTTATTTAGGATGCATTTGCTCTTTTAATAAACAAAGGTGCAAGTACATGTATTTAGATGTTAGTCAACATAATTTTTGTTACAGCATATAATTGTTTTCCTTTATAGTATTTTTTTGTTTTAAATAAATAATGGTACTACCATTCAATGAGCACATACTGTGAGATATTATCCAAATAAATGAACTACCATTAGATCAGGCAAAGGGTATCTTGGATTAACATTTGATACAAAGGGTGGAATGCCAGGAGTGCAGTATCCAAAATGTTGAGTTAATGTTGCATTTCCAAAGGAAAGATGCCCCATACATATATTTAAAATTGCTGCACAGGTTCCGGGGGTTGTTGCATTTTTACCTGAAATTCCTACACACACTTTCCAAGATGAACTAAAATCCTTGTTGAAGAAGAAAATCAAGTTTGGAATTCTAACAACAAATGAGAATATGTTTGTTTTACAAACTCAGCATTTTATTCTATGGTCTCACATGCTATATCTTCTCTTAAGCTTTTACTGATCTTCAAGTGTAATGTAATTAGATGGCCTCTCTTCTTTCTTTTGTATCTCAATATTCTATACCTTTTATTCTTACCAGTTAGTGGGTGTGGCATTTTGATCAAAAAACTCTTTTTTCTTTGTAAGAGTCACAAAAGCTCAAGGTAAGTCAATGTATAATTTGCTCTATTATGTGTACAATTTATAATGCATATGGATTTTTTTATCTGATATTTACACTTAATTATATTTTATGTTGTTTTATTCATTCTTTTTTATGTTATTTTATATTGCAGGTGTAAACTATGTACAGTAACAAAATGATAAATAATAATAAAATAGAGATGGTTTATTGGGATTGGTTGATGACTATAAAACTGAATTCTGCTTTATAAAGCTTCACACAGCTATCTTTTCATTCATAGCATGATTAATGGACAGCACCACAAATTAGTGTTATTATAAATATACCTGAAGAACAGTCACTTCTTGAGTTTCCAGTTATATCTACTCTCATGTGGCCTTCAACTATATGTTTCTTTTGTTTCTGTTTATATAACTTAGTTTTTACTGCTTTTCAGCTTTGTATTTTTAAAGGTTTCTAATTTGTTTCTAATTTATATAATGCTTAATGTTTTTAAATGTTCATACCTATTGCTTGGAGCTTGGTCTTTACTTAGGTAGACAGTCCCAGTCAATCAAACAACCAACTAAAAAGTAAGTATAAGTACTCTGGCAAGTTTTTCTTTATACCATCAAGTGCATTAGCTCCATTAGATACAGTGATACAGAAAGATTTGAAGGTATTGGACATGTGTAAATAATTGCTTTAGCCTCTTCCTTCTAGTGTATCTATCCACATATTCTGATGATAGACTGCTGATACTGTTATTTACTTTATCGGGATACAGCATTAGTGCAGGTCTTCTATATAAAATGCCAAATTGATGAGATTAACCTATTGTTTTTGTTTCTAAATTACTAGCACCTACAGGAAAAAAAAGTAAAACAATCTACCATTAAATAAATCAGATTTTTGGAGTACAAAAATTGTTAACTATCTTATGGTTGCATGTAGCAGATCAGGAGCTTCTTATTTCTTGTTTAAGATGGTGATACCATTCCACAGGTACTGTTTGCAAGAATTTTGAAATTGTAAACCAGAGAACCAGCACACGACAACGTAAAAAATTCACTGAGATCAGCTGGAACACCCAGTTCAGTAATAGATAACAATACTGGAAGTAAAGCCAAAGCACGGACAGGTGATGAACAAAGACATTTAATAATTCCAAAACATTGCAAGTTATACCTCCAGGTTAAGCGCTTTCATCCACATAAAAGTGGACTTCATCAGAACACCAGTACACAATACTAAATGATATTTAAAGTATTTTTGGAGCCAAATACACTCCATTAAAATATTTAAATATTTAAAGTGACAAATGCCTACAAAACCATGAGATGGTGTTCACATACGCATAAATAAACAGTTTAAATTCCTAAATAATATTCTAATGTTATTATCAAATTAGATTGAACTCTTCATGACGTGAGAAGCTAATATATAACTACATATTAAAAATATATTAAAAATCTATTATAAATATACAATATACCATTCCTCGCTTTATAGGAAGCACATTTAAAAACTAATTTAAAAAATGGAATCTCATAAATATTATATTTAAGATTAGAAATAATATATGATCCTAAAAAAACAATTCATTGTCTCCCTAAACAACAATAATAACATATACATATGTACAATAAGCGAATATAAAAAAGGACATAACAAATGTACACATTCTAAAATGATGAACATATAAGTAAATACGCAACTGTGTACAAGTGTATGTAAAGATATATAAAATTGTGTATGATAACCTTCTACTGTACAATCATCCTATTTATGTATTCATTAGTATTAACTTAATTGCAATATAAGTTTAACTGAAATATGTTCATTAAGTTCAGGCTCTCTAGTAGCATCTGTAAGTATTTGCCAAATGCTTTCCCTCTTGCCCAAGAGGGCCTTAATATTACCCCCTCGTGGCCCAAATGTGGCCTGATCAATAATCGCAAATTTGAATGAATGTGCATCCCCGCATAGACTGATATGTCTATATAGTGCGTTATTTATATCTTTAGTTCTTATGCTATAAAGGTGATCATAAATTTGTCTCTTAAACTGTTGTTCGGTCTTACCAATATAATATGTGGGGCATAACATACACTTAGCTAAATAGATAACATACTTACTATTACAATTGCCATACCTAAAGTGTACATACGTCCGATTAATATTCTCCAACTTCATCCCTTCAATATCCAAAATCACAGGACATTGTTTGCAACACCCACATTTCTTTGTGTGTTTGCTCAAATTATTTCTACTCCTAACTATGGGCCCTACCTCTAAAGATTTCTTTAAGTTGGTGCCCATTTTATGAACAAATGTAGGTCCATCACCTAGAATGTTCTTGACCTCTTGATCCACCACTAAAATATTCCAGTTTTTCCTCACAATACTTTTTATATAATTAACATATGGTGAAAATTGCAAAACACAAGCCCGATTATACAGCTTGTTCTGACGTTCATCAGTTCTCCCTATGTTGGTATCTATCTCTTTTCCCAACAAAGGGGGATATTTTTTACCCCATTCATTGACAACATAATTAGAAACGTCATTCAACATCAACATAGGGTAACCTCTACTAATAAACATAGATTTAATATATTTAATTTCTTCTTTCATGATCTCATAATTAGAGGTCATACAAGCAGCTCTTATACATTGTCCTTTATTATGTTCCTCATCATATATCTGGGGTGGTTACTGAAAAATTCTAAATAACTGTTGGAGAAGGTATCTTTTCTAAAGATTTTTGACTGAAATCCTTGACTAGAATGATAAATATAGGTGTCCAAATAGGCAATACCATCAGAACTATAATTGTACGTGAACTTCAAAAAATTGCTGGTACTATTTAAGGATTCAATAAATGGCTGGATACTTTCTTCTTGTCCTTCCCATAATATAAAAATGTCATCCAAAAATCTCGAATAGTACGTAACATGTTGGTAGTAACTACTACAAAATAGCTTAGTGGTCTCCCATTCCAGCATAACCAGATTGGCAAATATGGGGGCACATGATACCCCCATAGCCACCCCCCTGGTTTGTCTAAAAGTTTCCCCTTCAAAATAAATATAATTGTGATCTAAAACCATCACCATCATGTCCATAATGAGACAAATCCTGTCCCATTCCAAATTTGAATACTTCCTTAAACTATTACAGAAATCATCCAACCCTTGTTGTTTCGGTATACAGGAAAAAAGATCGATAACATCGATAGTAATGAAAATTAATTCTTTTTCCAAATGGTGGAGGTTAAGTTAGCTAGAAATATCCATGAATCCTTAATCATATGTGTTATATTAGCGTAGATGGGTTTTAACCATCTATCAATGGCCACACCAATAGGGTATGTTTTGGAATGACTACTTGAAACTATGGGACAAAATGGTGGATGACTAATATTCTTATGGATTTTTGGGAATACCTACTCTTGTTGCCAAAATAGGATGATCCACTTTTAAGTAGTGATATAATTCAATAGTAATACGATTATCTAACAAGTACTCCTCCAAACTCAAATCAATGCGTTTATATCCAATGTTAATCTCATTTATGGACACTGTTTCATAATTCCCAGTCTCATATAAAATTTTGAACATCTCATTAGTATAATCTAAGGAATTATATAAGATATAATATAAGCAAGGAATGGTATATTGTATATTTATAATAAATATTTATAATATATTTTTAATATATTTTTTATGTACTTATATATTAGCTTCTCACGTCATGAAGATTTCAATCTAATTTGATAATAACATTTTTAATATTTATAATGTAGGTTACAGAATATTATTTAGGAATTTAAACTGTTTATTTATGCGTATGTGAACACCAGCTCATGGTTTTGTAGGCATTTGTCACTTTAAATATTTAAATATTTTAATGGAGTATGTTAAGTTGTCTATCTCGCCTTCATTCTTGCTGGATGGGTTCGGAGCCGACCTCGGCTCCGACTCGGCCACTCTAAAAGCTCGAGAGTTGGTTCCACCGGCTCGAGGCTCCCCTTATATCCCACAATGCTAGGCGAGAGTTACCTCAGATCTCGTTTGCCGCTACAGCTATCGAGGTGTTGGTTTTCTACCGGTTCTTGGTAAGTGACTTTCTAGTGTACTTAGTCTATTAAAACCCCTTTAATTTTAATAATTTTACGTATTTCCCTTAGTTTAGAGAAATTCTTATCCCCTTTCTTTAAAATTCCTGTTTTTTTTCCCTCAAGAACTTTAAGTTCTTCCCTTGGGCCTTCAGGCCTCTTTTCCTTCCCTAGTGGAGAGTGTGTGTTCATTTTCTCTTAAAACCTAGTTAGTGGTTTATTATATATTTTAATTAGACAGGGTGTAATTAGTGTGTTTGTGACTGTGTGTGTGATTACACCTGTAGTTATGTCTAAAGAAGCAAAGGTCTCCGGATTCAAGAAGTGTGATGCGTGCTGTCAGAAAATGTCTCTGACAGACGCTCACACTTCTTGTGTCTACTGTCTGGGACCTTTGCACCTGCAGGACTCCTGTGCTGTGTGCCATGGCTTCAGCCCCAGGGTCCTGCAGGAAAGAAAAAATAAATTGATTTTAAGGGGCTTACTCAAGCCAGAGGATTCCCTTTCTGTATCTACAGGGAAGCCCTCTAAGGCATCTAGGTCTTCGGCTCCGACAACTGAGCCGAGACCTAAGGTTTCTAAACCTCTGCCTACATCGGCTCTGGCTGGAGCCGATGAGTCTCAGTCCACAGTTTCTGTGGTTCCCTCGGCTCCGGCTGGAGCCGAGGTATTAAGTTCCGTGTCGGCTCCGACCAGACCTTCGGAGCCGACAACTAGGAAGAGGTCCAGGTCACCATCTCTTGGCTCCGTTCATTCGGCTCCAGGATCTCCCCTGCTGTCTGAACGGAGCCAAAGATCTCACTCCTCTAGGTCATCGAGGCTGTCGGATCATGACCTTCAGAGGGTAGTGAGTCGACTTCTTAAGTCCGAGGCACTGGCCCAGATGCTTCAGAGCCCGACTCATCAGTCAATGCCTGCCCCGGTCCATCAATATATTCCTCCTTCGACTCTCTTGAGCTCGGAGCCGGGTCGTGTCGGAACCGAGACTGTGATAGCGTCGGAGCTGATACATTTGTCTTCGGCTCCGTCGTCGGCTCCGATTTCTTCCTTGGAAGAATCTCGGCGCCGGACTTCCCTTGTCGGCTCCGAGGGGGTGAGTGGCATCGGACCCTTGTCCGACCCCCCTCTCCCTCTCGGTGCTTCGGCGCTGGTGAGTTCGGCTCCGACATCGACCTCGGAGCCATCACTGTCGGTGCCGAGGAGGTTCTTAGCTTCGGAGCGGGGACCTCTGGCTTTGCCTGACAGGGGTGCATTCGAGGTCATGCGGAGTGTGTTAGAGCCTGGCTCTACTCCACAGTCGGCTCCGCCCCTCCCTCTACGGTGCCTCAGGTCAAGTCGACTCACTCCCTCATCCCAGACCGCAGAGAGCCAGCTCCTCAGGAACCCCTGTGATTTCATCCTCTTCGAGGCCTCTCCTGATTTGGCAGAAGAGCCCCCTCGGAAGAGGAAGTGTAAGAGGAAACACATTGACTCACCTGAGTCCATCACGTCTGACACAGATTTGGATGATTCTGAGGGTTCCCCCCGTTCCCCTTCTGAAGATGTCTCATTTGCAGACATACTAGAGATCCTGAAACAGAGGGGAAATTGGCCAGCCCTCAACCCTTCGGAGGATGAATCTGTGTACCTTGAGGCGTTTGGCTCGCCCTTCCACCTCCTGGGTGTCTCCCGACCTTGACCCCCTCATGCAGGTGGTTGCTAAGAAGGCATGGACGGCTCCTGATTCAGTGGACCCCACTCCCAGGAGGCCCTCCAAGTTCATAACAGCACCAGCAGACAAACAGTTCTTAACAAAAGGAGTTTCTGTGGATGCTATGGTGGTAGCTGCTGCCACTAAGAAGGAGCTAGCTGATCCTTCAGTACCTGTCCATCCACCTAACAAGGAATCTAGGTCCATGGACAGGTACGGAAGCGGATGTTCTCGTCAGCGACATTTACCATGCGTCGCTGAACTACCTATGCCACTTTACTCGTCTTCAAAGGGACTTGATCAAGGAAGCGAGTGAAATGTTAAAGGACCCTACAGCTGCGGGTTTTCAAGATAAGATGAATACGCAGCTGGCTACCCTTAACTCCATAACCAACTCCTCCATGCGCCTTCTCTTACGCGGCTGATGGAGCGAGTAGAGCCGCAGGGACAGGTGTGGCCTTACGTAGGCATGCCTGGATGCGGCTATGCAATTTTATGGACCCTTCAAGACGTCTTTCACTAACTCCCGTTTGATGGATCATCTCTTTGGTCCTCAAGTGAAAGAAACCTTGACTAGGTGCGAAACTGATGGCAAGACCCTTTCTGCCGTCGGAGTCCGTTTTTCTACTCCTTCTAGGCCTTACCCCAAAGGCCAGAAAGGTGGAAAGATGTGGTTCCGTAAACAATCTCAAGGGACTTCGCCTGACGACAGAGTCGTTTCCCGCCAGAGGCAGAGGCGGAATAATAATGGTAGACGCGCCCTAGGGGCAGGGGTCCGCAGAACCAGGGCAATCGGGAAGCCTTCCTGACAAGCCCTTTCAGCATCCCTGAGGTGTTGCCCGACTGCCCATCTTCGAGGCAGTCGGGAAGATTGTCACTGTACCCAGAAGCCTGGCTATCCCTGACTCAAGACAAATGGGTACAGTCCATCATTTCCGAAGGCTATTCTATCCCCTTTCTTCGCATTCCAAATCAATCAAAAAAATCCCTTCCAGATGTTCCACCCACTCAAAGGGATGTAGCGGTTTTGGAGATTTCAAAACTGCTTACAAAAAGAGCAATTCAGCCAGTTCCAGCAGACCAGCAAGGATCCGGAATCTACTCAAGGTTCTTTTTAGTTCCAAAGAAAACAGGGGACTGGAGACCAATTTTGGATCTCAGTATCTTGAACAGATCAGTCAAGAAAACAAGTTTTCGGATGGTCACGCTGCAATCCATCCTTCCCCTTTTGGGCAAAGGAAACTGGATGTGCTCTATAGACCTTCAGGATGCATACTATCACATAAAAATGAACAGACGCTCCAGAAGATTCCTCCGCTTCAGGCTGGGAACCAGTCATTTTCAGTTCAGGGCCCTGCCCTTTGGTCTCACCACTGCCCCCGGTGTTTACCAAATGCATGGCAGTGGTAGCTTCTCACCTGAGACGACAAGGATTCCAGGTGTTTCCATATTTGGACGACTGGCTCCTCACAGCTCCCACCAAGCATCTCCTTCTGATGGCCAGGGATTACACTTTTCGCATTTGTCAAAAGTTAGGCATTTCAATAAATTGCGAAAAGTCTGTTTTGTCGCCTTGTCGTACTATTACTTTCATAGGCGCAAATCTAGACACAGTAGACATGTTCGCAGACTAACACATCAGAGAATAACAGACATTCACAAACTGGTCTCACTCCTTTTCAACAACAACAGAATCAAAGCCAGATTAGTTCTGAAAGTGTTGGGAATTATGGCGGCGGCCATACCCCTGCTTCCATTAGCCAGATTCCATATGCAGATCCTTCAATGGATGCTCTTTACTCAATGGTCATACCAGGAACTTCCAATGTCTCACACCATTATGATCACGCAAGCGTGCAAAAATCATCTCATGTGGTGGATGTCTTCCCCTCAGCTCTTGTTGGGAAGACCCTTTGTTCCACCCCCTCCGGTTGCTACTCTGACAACGGATGCCTCCCTGATCGGGTGGGGGGGGCATTATCAGGGCAGGACGGTCCAGGGCACATGGCAACCAAACGAATGCCACTTGCACATAAATGTTCTGGAGATGAGAGCAGTGCTTTTAGCGTTGCAAGCCCTTCAAGACTCTCTTCCCTTGGGAACGATTGCAATCCAGACAGACAATATGTCTGTAGTGTGGTACATCAACAAACAAGGCGGAACCAGGTCATACCCCCTGTGTCGAGAAGCACTCAGACTGTGGCAATGGGCGATTTCTTCTCAGCGATTTCTGATAGCAACGCACATCCCCGGGAAGTCCAATCAAATTGCGGACAAGTTGAGCAGAGCAATCCTCATGCCTCACGAGTGGTCTCTGAAAGACTCTGTGGTGAGAGAAATTTTCCTCAAGTGGGGTCAGCCTTGCTGCGATCTTTTTGCTACTCCCCAAAACAGCAAATGCAGAGAATATTTCACTCTATTCCCTTTACCAGGCCAACCCAGCAGAGACGCTCTAGTCCAAGTTTGGCCCCGGGGACTTCTGTATGCATTTCCTCCCTTCCCACTAATCTCTCAAGTGATACAGAAAGCTATCGCTCAGAAGGCCTCATTGATCCTCATTGCTCCTTACTGGCCTCAACAGGTATGGTTCCCCTTTCTACATCAATGTCTTTTGGAGCGACCGTGGAATCTGGACCTAGTTCCAGATCTTTTGATCCATCAGTCGGGTCAGTTTCATCGCTCCCTCCCCTCTCTGAACCTCACTGCTTGGTTCCTCCAGTTCCAACCTTAGCCAGGCTTCCTCAATTATCTCACTCTGTTCGAGATATTTTGATAGCTTCCCATAAATCTTCCACTCGGAAGATTTATTTGAGTAAGTGGAAACGCTTCACATATTGGGCTCAAGAAAAGGACATAGATCCTTTCACTGCTTCCATCCAATTAGTCCTTGATTTTCTAGCTGAACTCTTCCATGCAGGTTCATCTCCCTCTACTCTTAAAGTTCAATTGGCAGCTATTTCTAACTTTCATGTGGGTATTTCTGAATCTGCCTTAATGTCCCACAAGCTTTGCAAAGCCTTTTTGAAAGGAGTTTTTCTTCTCAGACCTCCTATAAGAAATCCTCCTTCTCCTTGGGACCTAAATTTAGTACTTGCTTCTTTGATTCTTCCCCTTTCGAACCTGCAGTCTCCTGTTCTTTAAAATTGCTATCATGGAAGACTCTTTTTCTGGTAGCTATTACTTCAGCTAGAAGAGTTTCAGAGCTTCAAGCACTCAGCTGTCGACCTCCTTATCTATTGTTTCATAAGGACAGAGTATCCTTACGAACTAACCCGTCCTTTTTGCCTAAGGTGGTCTCGACGTCAAATCTAAACCAAAGCATTGACCTCCCTGTTTTTTTTCCAGAATATTCCAATAGGTCTGAACAAAAATTACACTGCCTGGATGTTCATCGTCAATTGAGGTACTACTTGGATAGAACAAAACAATTCAGAAAATCTGATCAGCTGTTTGTCTCCTATGCGGAAAGCAGAAAGGGACTTTCAGTTTCAAAGGTATCATTATCCAGATGGCTAACATCTTTGATTTCCCTTGTATATGAAATTAGACACCAAAAACTGCCAAATAAACCTAAATCCCATTCCACCAGAGCTTTGGCTACTTCTTTAGCCTTCCAAGACAGACTGCCTATTGACACCATTTGTGCAGCGGCTACTTGGGCTACTCCTCACACTTTTATTTCTCATTATAAGTTGGACTTAGCTTCTAGGCATAGAGCTAATTTTGGTTCCACTGTTCTCAGGAGTCTGTTCCGTTAGGCCACCCGGGACAAGGTGCTAGGGACGCGGTCCCATCCAGCAAGAATGAAGGCGAGATAGACAACTTAACATATAGAAGTTATGTTCTTACCATAACGTTCCATGTTAGTTGTCTTCTTCGCCTTCTTCTTGCGTCCCACCCTCCTTCCCCCGGGCCTGGACAGACCTAGAGGAGTTGTGATTGTGACCTCTCTTTCTACCACCTCTTTCTTAGGCATATGCTATTGTGCATATTTCCCGGTTCAGGATGTAGGTCACCCTTCTTTCTTCCTGTTGTTAGAGGTGGACTCTGTTTAGAGTTATTCTTTTACTTTTATAAGCTGGGGTTAGCTTACAAACGAGATCTGAGGTAACTCTCGCCTAGCATTGTGGGATATAAGGGGAGCCTCGAGCCGGTGGAACCAACTCTCGAGCTTTTAGAGTGGCCGAGTCGGAGCCGAGGTCGGCTCCGAACCCATCCAGCAAGAAGAAGGCGAGAAGAAGACAACTAACATGGAACGTTATGGTAAGAACATAACTTCTATTTATTTGTCACCAAAAATACTTTAAATATCATTTAGTATTGTGTACTGGTGTTCTGATAAAGTCCACTTTTATGTGGATGAAAGTGCTTAACCTGGAGGTATAACTTGTGATGTTTTGGAATTATTAAATGTCTTTGTTCATCACCTGTCCATGCTTTGGCTTTACTTCCAGTATTGTCATCTATTACTGAATTGGGTGTTCCAGCTGATCTCAGAGAATTTTGAAATTATCCGTATTTCCAAGATTTTATGGGTAAAAACTATAAGAAAAATCTAGCCAAGCTAGAGTTTCCACTGTGTGATTCCGTAAACCTCTTGTATTAGAGGCATATGGGATATATGCAAATAACCCCTTAAATACATCAGGTGTTCAGCTATATGGCAGTTCTGAATGCCCATGACTTTTTTCTAAGTCTGTAATGGACAAATTCAGGCCAATAAAGCCAAACCCCACTAGCGAATGTGTCCATTACAGACTTAAAAGAATGTAACTGGCATCCTCTGAAGTACCTCAGTCTTTATGACGCAGTTGAATTTTTTAATACTACCTTCCTGAGCATCCTTAATTACCATGCCCCCATAAGACTTTCCAGAACCAAAGCACAACCCTCCCCATGGCTACAGAAAACCACTAAGTCAGAAATGAAAAACAGGGGTAAAGCCTGGGAGCACTGGCGCAAAACCAAAACCCCCTCAACTAGACAGAAATACCTAGAACTACGCAATAGAGTCAAAAAGCTAATAAAACAGGACAAATTCCAATACTACCAGTCTGCCCTAGACTCCTCTCAACACAGCCCCAAACAATTCTGGTCCTCCATAAACTCCATCCTCCACCCAGGTAAAGTCTGTACCCCTCCTCCTAACATCCCTCACTCCTCAGAAAATATTGCTACCTCATTCAATACACACTTCACACAAACCATACTATCACTAGCTAAACAACACAACCCCCCTCCCCTCCAACCCACACCTTCAACTAGTAATCTCCCCACTGCCTTTTCTTTTTCTCCTGTACCTACCTCCAACATAAAAAAAACTCTTAACTAAACTTAAGCCCTCCAGATTAGCAGCAGACAACCTCCCAAGTGAATACCTACAAATCGCTGCTGATGCTCTGGCCTACCCAGTATCCATCTCAATTAACCGATCTCTGTCAGAAAGTTACGTTCCCATACTGTGGAAAGTATCACATATAATTCCCCTCCACAAAGGCGGACCTTCCACAGAACTAACCAATTATCGCCCCATAACTATTCTCTCTCCACTCTCCAAAATACTAGAGAGATGCATACACTCTCAGGTCTCAGACTACCTCCTTACTAACAACCTCCTTTCCAATACTCAGCATGGCTTCCGACCAAACCATAGCACCACCACTGCCTTACTCTCCTTTACTAACACTATCCTTCAGCATAAAAACAATGGCTATCTCTCCTCTGCTACTTTCCTAGGCCTATCTAAAGCATTTGACATGGTCCCACACAAACAATTTATCTCTGTCCTCAATAACCTGTCCTTCTCACAATCAGTCACCAACTGGTTTCAGAGTTACCTGTCTGACCTCCAACAATCCGTTGTATGGCAGAATGACATATCTCCCCAACTACCTGTCTCCATAGGGGTTCCCCAAGGATCCATCCTTGGACCCCTACTCTTCTCTGTTTTCACCAATAATCTAGCCTCTGCCACCAAACATGGCACACTCATACAATATGCAGATGATTCAACCATCATCTGCTCAGCCCAGTCCCTACCCAAACTGCAAAAAGTCACACAGGAAGCCTTTTCCTCTGTTGAAACTTGGTTATCCGATGCCCAATTAATACTCGACCCAAACAAAACTAAACTAAACTACTCATCTTCCAACCCACCAAACATACTCAAAACAACTCTCACTTTAACATCACAGCAAAAGACAACACCACTATATACCCAACTGAACACACCAAATTGCTAGGAGTGGAAATAGACAATAAACTAAAATTTGACATTCACATATCCTTGACCATAAAAAAAGTCCACAAAAAACTAGGAGCACTATACAGAAATAAGCAACTTCTCACCAAAGCAGCAAAGATTTCAATAGCAAATTCCCACCTTATCTCCACCCTACTTTATGCCTATCCAATATATACCAACCTAAGGCAATGCGATCTAAATAAGCTAGAGACCTGCTACAACAAAATCGCCAAATTCACCACAGGGGCATCCTACCGTAGTCACCACTGTCTGTCACTTGCTGAACTGGGCTGGCTAGAACTCCCTCACCTCCTTCAATGGTATCAACTCTCACTTGCCCACAAACTAGTAAATCATCCACTAAATGTTCCATCCCTCCAGAATCTACTCCAACCCTATCGCACCACCAGACCACTAAGATCCAGCAACAAAAATTACTTGCAGATCACTAAAGCCAATAACTCTGCTGGTGAAGCACTATTCTCTTGCACCATAGCCAAATTATGGAACTCCCTCCCACCCACAATTACCTCCGTACCATCATGCACCCACTTCAAAACTTTACTAAAAGCGCACCTAAAAACATGCTGGCTATGCCCTTGCAACTCCCACTCTAATATCACTCTCCCGATCCAACCACTACCTTTCTTTCCACTCCACTAACTACTTTGATTATAGCAAGCTCAGATGCTCATAAGCCAGTATTTATTATACAGCAGGAACTTCTTCTTGTAACATTTGTTAATGTCTGTTATGTACTTCACAGATAAAGACTCTAGTTGTCTACTGATGTACTATGTTCTTCATCTGTAAATATGTTGTAAGTAATTGCTATGTAAATTGTTAATCGCTATGTAATCCAATGTAACTACTGTCTGTTTATTTTAACTGTGGAGCTTTTCTCCCCGGGCCTCCGCTGAAAATGGACCTTCTTCCAGTTGGACACTCCCAGTCAACAAATATAAATAAATAAATAAAATGAAAAAAGTCATGGGCATTCAGAACTGCCATATAGCTGAAACACCTGATGTCCTTAAGGGGTCATTTGCAAATATCCCATGTGCCTCTAATACAAGAGGTTTAAGGAATCAAACAGTGGAAACTCTAGCTTGGCTAGATTTTTCTTGTAGTTTTTTACTGATTGGTTTGTCTGTGTGACCTTTTTACTCATTGTTTCAGTTTGTTAGTTGGGATATTTTGCAGACACCCTAATGGTTAAGGACATCATATGGGTACGACAACCCTGTGTTTCTAAAGTTTCGTCAGCCAGTCCACTTGTGATGTGCTGCTGATTCTGTAAGAAGGCTGGAATATGCATGTCCATAATTGGCCTAAATTTAGCTATTATAGACTTAAAAGGAAAAAAGTTATAATCATTTAGAACTGACATATAGCTGAAACACCTGGTGTCCTTAAGGAGTTTTTTATATGTATCCCATGTGTTTCTAATACAAATGGTTTAAGGAACCACACAGTGGAAGATCTTATGGCTATAAAATAGCTAATAGCCAGGAAGATATCATAGCAATGCAGATACTTTAAGTTGTTTGGGAGTGTGCGATGGCTTGCCCCACATGGTGGGGTGCAAGGGGGCTTAATATTTTTAAGTTTGTGTATATGTGTTTTATGATCTTGGGAGTATCAATATTATGACAAGCAAACTCCCACGGTTATAGATATTTTGGTTCAAATAATTACATGCCAGATAAATGAAGCATGGTTACTCATAGTGCAATGCAGTTAATATGTCTTTGAAAGAAATGTATCCTCCAAAACACATGCAGATTGTATTTTTTTGGAGGCATATTGGGCGGCGCAGTGGTGCAGCGGTTAATGCTGTCGCCTCACAGTAAGAGGTTCTCTGGTTCAATTCTCAGCTGGGGTGCCTTCTGTGTGGAGTTTGCATGTTCTCCCTACGTTCGCGTGGGTTTCCTCGGGGTACTCCGGTTTCCCCCCACATTCTAAAGACATGCTTCTGGAGCATTTCTCCCTGGGCCTCTGCTGAAAACAGGATCTGTGGAACCTAGTCGGGCTTTCCTGGTCAACAAATGTTAAATAAATAAATTTTAATTTCTTGACATATCTGTATTTTAATACAGTCAGTCAGATTTGTGTTTGCCCTATAAGAGATGTTTTCAGAAAGCTACTTCTTGCTACTACCTCTTTTGAGAATTGACTTAAATCGCATAAATTCTAATTAAACATGTTCTTAGAAGTAACTTAATGAATAAAGTAATAATTAAAGAATCATATACTACCAACAAATATGCTGCTAATAAAATAAAGGAAGGTATATATGCTAATACGTTGTTGTTGTTGCATCTTTTCCCGGTTAGGGGTCGCCACAGCGGAACTCCAGTCCGCTAATGATTGGCAGATAGATTTTTACGTGCCGAGTTGCCAGCCCTGACACACAACCTTCAACGAAGGTACGCTCATTCACGCATGTCTCCACGCAGAAGACACTCTAGCTGAGAATCGAACCGGACAGAGTCTTACTGTGAGGCGACAACCCTACTGCAGCACCAATGAGGAATATAATGTCTGTATTAAAGAAGAGTGTATTTACCAATATGTAATGAGAATATACTATCTGTACTTTATCTCCTTTCTTAATTCTGTTCTTAAGGAGACCACCTATAGTTTATACCAAGAACCAAACCTGCAGGCTGACAGATCATTTCATTCATGATATACATGATGAATAACAGCTTTCATGTTTTCATAAAGCTATTCTGTATTCATTTATTCACAGAATACTGTAATCTGCTCATATGGAAGATATATTTTGGTTATAAGTGGAGAATATATTTTTTCTATAATTGTTAACAAGGTTATTGATGGAAAACTCATCTGCTGTCAGCAAAATTCAAGTGCTTTTCATACAAAGCTTACCACTATGATATTCCCGCAGCTGGTCAGATTTGTAATATCATTTCCTATGTTGCTCCCTCAGAAAGATTCTGTAAGAAAAAGTAAGCTTGTAGTATTTAATGCATAGATCATAATGGTCTTCACAGAAGAGTGTACAGGCTTAAGTGTTACGGCAGGAAATCTCTTCAGCCTCATAAAGCTGTGGAACCATGGTTACGCTATGTATTATACAAAGTCAATCTGGTTCCTGTTCAGTGGAAAGAAAAAGGAATTCTTTAAGAAACTCTAAATGAGTGTATTTTCTTGGTTTAATGATTCTGATAAGAGCTTGTGATTGCTTTTTCATTTTATGAACTTGTCAGCCTATAGCAAACCCACTATTCCCCCTCCCCCACAGGCTTGGATAATACAAACAATGGGACTTAGGAGGACTGCTAAATGTACACTGTGTCAAACAGTGCAGTGTAAAAAAAGTGACACTGGATTTTCACCTGACCACATTGTGAACACAGACACTGGTTGTCAACATGACCAGATGTTACTGCTGCAAACCAAGCAACATAAACAGAGGCACTGAATTTTCACATAACTAGATTTATACTGCGGCAAATTGTGCATTAGAAACAGGGACACTGGTTATGTACATGAACAGATCTAAGTGCTGCAAACTGAGCAGTAAAAGCATGGACACTGGGTATCCACATGACCAGATTTACAGTTTTTCAAATTGTACAGTATGAGTAGGGCCACTGAGATGTTGCATGGATGGAGTTATATCATTGCAGATAGTGCAGTATAACCAGGGGCAATGGATTGTTGCATAACCATCTATACTGTCACAGATTGTACAGTGTAAATAGGGACACTGCTTCCTTGTGTAAACTGCTGCAGATTCCACAGTGCAAGAAAGAAGTCTTGTTACATAACCTGATATACACTACCATAGATTAGTACTAGACTAACTGCCCTTGTGGGCCATTTTAAGCATGGCTAATTACCCCCTGTGGGAATCAAACCCTGCACCTTGTGTCTGTAAGGCAAACACCTTAACCATTATGCCAGCCTCCCACCCCTTACATGTTATTTAATGAAAACAGGGTTACTGTGTTTTTGCATAATCAAATCTGCATTATTGCAGATTGTACAGTAACCAGCAACATTACTTTGATTTTGCAAGACAATATTAGCACTGCTACAGATTTTGAAGTGTAGAAATCTCTTGGAACACTGCAAGCCTGTGCCATCAACTCTACTACAGGGCATTTAGTAGGTTGATATATTTTATCACTTACAAATCATAAGCACTAGTTTGTGTAATTAATATCTGAAGTATTATGAATTATTTTTATTGG
Source organism: Protopterus annectens (assembly GCF_019279795.1). NCBI lineage: Eukaryota > Metazoa > Chordata > Ceratodontiformes > Protopteridae > Protopterus > Protopterus annectens. Next base: position 972,982,576 of record NC_056746.1, read on the forward strand.
ATTCCCCACAGAACCTTTGCAAATCAAATTCTCTATTCCAGCTGTAGTAATCAGGTATCATAAATTGCACATGGATGGCTGGAATAATATGCAGACTGACAGATAAAGAAACTACTAAATGGCCTGATAGTGTACACTGTCATAGGTACAGATTTATACTGCCCTACCTGCACTCCTAACAGTTTATAAACATCTCTACTAGGAATGCCCTGAGGTACCAGATGACCCAGGAAGGCCACTGTCTTCTTCAGTATACATTCAACAGTGCATAATGACTCTTATTTTCTTTTTATTCCAATGTGGTACTTGGTCCTATTTTTTACGTCTTGTATTGAAAGACACTGTTGGCATCTGTGCATGGTAAATGCAGTAGCAGAGTGGACTGGATTGATATTTTGAATGCTTCAATGGGAAATATGTATGTATAGTGTATCATAAGAAGATAAACTCTCAGGTATTAAATTGAAAGTGGGGTAATCTAAGCTGCTGATGCTGGGCTGAAGATATTTTGAAGAAGGCACTTGCAGTCCCTGTCAGGTCTACTAGAGCTTTATCTGAGCTAATTGCTTTGATAAACTTGAAGAGAAACCATTCAGATGCTGATCCAGGTGCTTTCCAGCTATGCCTGTCAACCAGGTTCCTCATTTCATGTTCACTACAGATGTAAGAATAAATCAGATAAACATCTTGCAAGAATGGATGGGATGGCTATGAAGATGTCCTAAGACAATAACTTTTTATATAAGAAAATAGCATAATAACCCATTTTGGAAATGTAGCTCATATACTGACCTTTTTGTCTGATGTTAACCCTGCATATTACTGTTTTATTATATTTGAATAATTTTGTAGCCTAGTCTTTAAGCCTGACTTTGTATGTTATTCCAAACAAGACAGCACAAACTAAATTGTAAAGTAAAATGCATTTTCTTAGCGAAATAAATAAATATGATCTCATGACAAAGAGTATAAGTGAACACATAGAAAGTACAATATTTGACATTTTTCTTTCTGTTTTTGTGCTCATACACTTCGGTCAAGCATTCAAGTCCCAGCAGACATAACAGGCCAGCATCCTCTCTCATCTGCTCTGTTCTGCAGCTGTATTCCTAACAGTATTCAAAATAGACAGCCCAGCTCTGTTTTCATTATGGATTCCATTGTCTGTTGATCTGTTGAGGGTTTTTGAATCAGTGCAGGATGTGAAATCAGCATTGATCTGAGCACCGTTCTCTCAACATGATCGCTACCAGCTACTTATAGGCCAGAGGAAGTGACAGCTGTGTGGAATATGGGCAGTCATGCTCCAAGCCCTCAGCAAAAAGAAGTGAAGTTGTCAGGTATATTTTAGTCTAGTAGTAAACACAGAGGATTAAGGCTATGAGCGATTAACAAACTTCATCCCATAGTTCAGCATTTGATTCCCTTAGCCTCTGTTTAGCTGCTGTGTGACTCTGAGTAAATCAATTAACCAGACAGTGCTCTGGGGTAGGTGAGATACTGGGTTGGGCACCTCAATGGCCTCCTTGACACACAAGCTTAATAAAATACCTTTGAACCTAATCTTGTGTTTTCTGAAATTATTTGCTATTTCTTTACTTGCATATATTTTGTTTTAACATTAATGTGGTTTGCTGTAAGATTATTATTACTTTCTGATGGTGTGCACCATAAATTTAGTGATGTGTTGGAATGGTGTGAAGTCATTCACCATCAGTAACAATACTACCACCTCTTACATTTCTGGACATGAGAGCTTGGTACCTACATCCTCAGTCTCTAAATATACCCCTGCAAGGTTTCTCCAACCTCAAGAAAGTTGAGTTGGTCCACACAGACAAGTGGTCAGCTGAATGCCAAAGAAGTAAAAGATGACCTTATAAAACAGATTAAAGGTGAAATCCTTAAAAACAAAGTAGGAACCAGAAAAAAAATAAAGATGTCTGTATGACAGCTGTTTTGTTACAGCACACATCAACAGAACTTGATAGCCTCCAATCATATCAGGATGGTCTGGTTTACCTACTCTACTTACAGGGACCCGTGTGTACTTGCTCATAGGTGTTAACCAAGTCTCCCACTCTCCTCCTTAGTGTGTTGTGGTGCATGGCCAATGCATCATTCAGCTAGTTACCTGTAATTATCTGTGCTAGATATTCTAGCAGATAATGTTTGATCTTTCAAACATCTAGGAGTTTCTCACATTACCACTGAACCTGATACTCATTGATTCCATGCAATACTCATGGTCTCTGATACCCAACAATTCATATGAAGAACCCTGCCCCTAATACCCCAATTCCATGTAAAGAACCCTGCCCATAATACCCAACAATTCCATGTGAAGAACCCTGCCCATAATACCCAACAATTCCATGTGAAGAACCCTGCCTATAATACCCAACAATTCCATGTTAAGAACCCTGCCCATAATACCCAACAATTCCATGTGAAGAACCCTGTCCCTAATACCCAACAATTCCATGCAATACTTCCTGTCCTTGACACCCAACATTTCCATTTAATAACTCCTGAGTTTAAGTTTCATAAAAGATTTGCTGTCCTGCCAGACAATATTTTCATATGATATCTCCTGTCCTTGATATCTAACAATAGCATGCAATGCCTTCTCTCCACGACACAATTGCTGAAATCCAATAATTCCATGCATCACCGCATGTCCCTGAAACCCAAACATTCCATGCAATATGCCTCTTGATCCTACCACACAGCAGGTCCATTTAATAACCCCTGACTCTACTATCCAACAACTCCATGCAGTTCCTCTGTCTTTGCCTCCCAACAATTCCATGCAGTGTCTCCTTCCTTTGGCACTGAAGAATTACATGCAATACCCCATTCCTGCCAGCAGAAAATTCAGTTTGGTACTCTGTGCCTAGCCAGACAACCACTATATGCAGCTCTACATGAACCTGCAGCCTATCTGTTCCATTCAAACTCCTTTGACTTTGCCATGCAACAGTTCAATTCAGTACCCTATAACCTGCCCTCTAACAGGCCTCTTCATAACAGCAATGTCCCCTATTAAAAACAAGAAAAACCTACGTTCATATCAGCATTCCCACAGCTGTGAAGTAGTTGAGATCTCCAGCACCATTCATTTCAGTGACAGAGCTACATACCTACTTGCGACAACACTATATATTCTTGTGAATAATGGCATCTGCTTTCCGCTTGCAGCCAAACTAAGAGGAAAAGTAACCCCTTACTCCCTATACAGTTCTATACTTGACACTTGCAGTCTCAAAAGACAATTCACCATAACACTACTGAACATTTCCTCTCTAAATGAATAATTCTGCATTTCATTGCATTGATCCACTAGTTTTATCTTCTAGACCAAAATTATTGTGTTTATTTGAAATAAATACAAAAAAGATATTTGAGTATTATTGAGGCAATCAAGGCAAATTGATTATATATTTAAGAAAGACAAAGAGTCAGTTCTAAGCCAGATCTGTTTTCCTACTGATTGTTGATTGTTTCTCGCTCTGATTCTGCCTTCCTTGGCTCTACCCGTTCTGTTCGCCCTGCGGGCTCACTCCGCTCCCCTACCCTGCTCCCTATTCCCACACGCCCCCAGTACCTCTACATTTATACCAATATAACCACACCCACCACAATATCTAGCCAATTAACTTCCACTTCCTGGTTAACTCCTACTCCCTTCCCACCCCCGACTTACCCTATAACTATATAACCCAAACCACCTATCTGGTTACATCTTTCAACTACACTCACTACCACCCCAACTATATCCAACTACTCTTCTAATCTCCACCCCATTCCAAAGGTTTAAATATCTCATTTAACCACTTTAAATATCACCCCTTTACAACCACATTCTACTCAGTAACTTCACACTATCTCACAACTGCAATCTATAACATTCCACACCATTATGTTCTCCAAATCCCCATCTCTACTCATGCTGCTGCTACTACTTCCCTCTGTATCCTACTTCTACTACCTTACTCAGCCCAATCACACTATACACTCACAATGTTTTCATGTAACAAATCATCACATCTCACCTCCCCTAAAATCCCATATCTTAATATCTACTCACTTATACACTATCAGCAACCATCTACTCTTTCCTTATAAACCAATCACCCTGAATAAAAATACTTATATCACATCACCTAATAAACTCTTCAACATCTTAATTAAGCCTAACATATACTTTAAACAATCCAAATACCTCTCCAACCCAATCCTATACCTAAATACCACACTATTATCAGGTGACATACACCCCAATCCTGGCCCACCCACCTCATCCACCACAAATAAAGCCATTCTATTTACCTCACTAAACTCCCAAAGCATTGTGAACAAAATCCCAAATCTCCATGCATGGCTTACTCACAACAAACCTGACTTCCTATCCATCTCTGAAACATGGTTAAAACCCCACATAAAAGACTCTGAAATAATACCACCAAACTATTCAATCTTAAGAAATGATAGAACCCATAAAAAAGGAGGTGGAGTTGCTCTCCTATACTCATCCTCCTTGTCTGTTACCCCATATAACAAACCTATTCCCCACTTCAATAATGCTGAAATACTCCTAGCATTATTTCAGGTTAATATACACAAACACATATGCATAGCCCCCCTCTACATTCCCCCTGGCGATAATATCACAATACTTGAAGATATCCTATTTTGGCTCTCTACTAACATTTTAAATGAAATAATAGTCTTGGGAGACATGAATATCAATTGGGCCTCCATCCAAGCTCCCACAAATCCGCTAAATATCAACCTTTATAACTTCTCACAGCTTATTAACTCCACAACCCACCCCTCAAAAAACCTATCCAATGGTAGCATACTTGACTGGATCTTAGTCTCCCACCCTCAGCATTATTCTGATAATGGCACCCTCCCAGACCCACTTGGTGACCATCTACCAATTTACACATATCGACTCTCTTCACCCATACTCCAAACCCATAATTTCATTACTTTTCGTAACCAGAAAAATTTCAACCCCACAACCTTCACTGATTCCCTTAAATCAATAAATTGGAACACCTTAAAAACTCTACCCTTAGATAATGCTGTTGCTCACTTCAATTCAACCTTCTTAAAAATCCTTGACATTCACGCCCCCTTACGGACTAAGAGAATAAAAAGCAAAACTGCCCCTTGGCTAACAAAAACTATTCTCATAACCATGAAATTCAGAGATAAAGTTTGGACTTTTTACCAAAAAAATAAGTCTCCCCTACATCTAAATGAATATAAAACACTTAGAAATAAAGTAAAAAAGCTTATTACCACAGACCGACAAAATTACTTCTCTAAACTCCAAAACAGCAATACAACAAACCCACAGAAATTCTGGAAAGGAGTCGCTATCCTTCTCAGTCCAGGCAAAACTGACAACTCCAGCCCAGACCCTAATGCTCCTGACATAGACTTAGCTTCACAATTTAATTCCTTTTTCATCAACTCTATTTCAAAACTAACTTCGACATTCTCTAACAACACCACCTCACCCTCATCTTCCTCTAATTACTCCCTTACCTCTTCTCCAACATCCTCACTCTCTCCTTGTCATCAACCACCTTCCTGTAATACCCTCCCTTTCCCTCTCTCTCCTTTTTCTCTACAACCTATTCCCATATCCACCATTAAAAAATTCCTTCAGAAGTTTAAGCCATGCTCCAATGCCCCAGACAACTTACCGTCATATTTTCTTAGTATAGCCGCAGAATCCATTGCCTACCCCATTAGTATTCTAATCAACTGCTCTATACAAGACTCAATAGTACCCCAAATTTGGAAAAAGGCTTATATCATACCCTTACATAAGGGCGGCAAAAATAGCAACACAACTAATTTTCGTCCCATAGCCATCTTATCACCCATCTCTAAAATCCTAGAAAAATGTATCCAACAACAACTCCTACCATATCTCATAGACAATAACCTACTAACTCCAACACAACAAGGTTTTAGACCTGGTCATAGTACTATGACAGCCCTACTCTCCTTCCTGGAAATCGTAAATAAAGCCCGTGACTCTGGACACATTGTCTCAGCCCTTCTACTTGACCTCTCTAAAGCCTTTGATACTATCTCTCACAAACTTCTTCTAACTAAACTCTCTCAACTCAACCTATCTCCCTCCTCTTTAAATTGGTTCTCCTGTTACCTATCCAATAGATACCAATCTGTCAAATGGAAAAAAGCCACCTCTTCCTTCCTTACTACCCCAACAGGAGTTCCCCAAGGTTCCATATTAGGTCCTCTCCTCTTCAATATATTCATAAATGACTTCCATAACTCTATCCCTTTCTCAAATATCATTCAATATGCGGATGATTCCACTATTATCTGCTCTGCAACATCCCTTCCCATGCTACAAAAGCTAACACAAGATGCATTCTCTATCACAGAACAATGGATGAATCACAATCACCTAGCATTAAATGTCTCTAAAACTAAGCTAATGATTTTCACTCCCACCAAAAACACCTCTATCCATTCTAACACTTTTTCTATCACTAGTCATAACAACACAGCTTTGGAATTGGTAACTGAGACTAAATTACTTGGGGTTCAAATTGATAATAAGCTCAAATTCAACTCCCACCTACAACTTAATATCAAAAAAAACACATAAAAAATTAGGTATGCTCTACCGACAAAATCGCTATCTCACACCATCCACCAAAATCACTATCGCTACCTCATTTCTTATCCCCTCCCTTCTCTATGGAGCTCCACTCTTAACTAACCTTCAATCTTCCCATAAAACTCAACTCTCCACATGCTACAACAAAATAGCTAAATTCGCTACTAGCCACAAGTCCTCTAGTCACCACTGTTCTTCCCTCCACAAACTAAAATGGCTAGAACTATCCAACCATCTCACCTACACTCACTTAACTCTTGCACATAAACTCATTTTCAACCCCTCACTTTGTCCATCCCTATCCTCTACTTTTAAAATGTATCTACCTAACCGAACACTAAGATCTAACAACCAAAATCTAATAAAATTATACAAACCAAGTCGTCCCTCTGGGAAAAAACTCCTATCCTACAGTCTAGCTCGTCTATGGAACTCTCGCCCACCACTCATTCGTACCATCTCCAATCACTCTACATTCAAAAAATCTCTTCACTCTTACCTTTTATCCCAGTGGAAATGCTCCTGTTCTCACCTTTTATCCCAGTGGGAATGCTCCTGTTCTCTCCCAACATAATCTACACAACTAAACATTGTCCACCTCTCTGGTCACATCCATCATACCTCTCCTACCACAATCTCTCTCGGCTTGTACTAACATCTCTCTCAAGCTTGTATTAACATCTCTCTCAAGCTTATACTAACTTTACACCCTCTCTAAATTATACCTTTATATGACATTTTTTTTTATTTTTAACTTCATAAAAACTAATAACACCATTAAATCTATATTAGACGGTTGAAATAATTGTACTCAAATTAAAAACCATTTGTAATCTGATACCAGAACTCTTGTCTCACACTAAATTGTATCACTTGTAAATTTTTATATCTTAACCGAAAGCCTGTTTTAACCTGGTTTCTAGAACTACACTTACTTGTTGTCACTTGTAAACTTTGTAATCTATATATATGTATAACCTAGTGTAACTTGTTTACTGTAAACTTTGTAATTTTTAATGTATAACCCAGTGTAACTTGTTACTGGAGCTTTTCTCCCCAGGACTCCATTGAAAACGGGTTCATCTTGGCCCAATGGACTATCCCGGTAAACCAACTGCAAATAAATAAATAAATAAATAAATAAATAATACTGATGTGAAAGGCAGGCTCACTCACAGATGGTGCAGACCTTTGTTTGTTACAGCCTTAACAAGCTAGTATTTGTTCTGCAGTTTCATAAAAAGACAACATTATTCACCTTTAACATCTAGATATGCTCTAGTAGCTTGTCCTATCTACTCCAAATTTAAATACATTCATTAAGCATAGGGTCGTACCTCTCAGCCTCTTAGCTCAAGAATTCTGGATAAAGCCTAAAATAATGGGTAACAAAGACCCAAAAACAGGGAGTGTTAAATATTGCTCTTAAAAACGTAAAAAGTTGATAGAGTAATTGGTCTTGCATTAGCATGCATTTTATAAAGGATATGATGTCTGAAAATCAAATGACTGTTATTATTTGCTAGAAAACCACAAATTTTATGAGGAACAGATCAAATATATGAGGCATAAATCTAGACAATTCAGAGGTATGGCATAGGTGCATTGTATGTTCTAACAGTATCTTTACATTTCTAACATTATAACCAAAGAGAACAGCACTCATGATTGGTACTGGATAATGAATTTAAAATCTCAAATGGTTTCATGGTACTTAACATTTGATGCTGGACGTAATAAGGCCTTTTTGGATATTTCTGTCATTACAATTAGATGTTTTGCTTGGTAAAATTTCATGCACTCAAAAATAAGTGGAGATAATTGAACACTGGACCTTGTTTAACTGCAGGGTCACTATAGCGGTAGTATGATTACATCAAAAGACAAGAGTTGTCTGCTGCTCTGTAACATTCTTGGTACTTTTTTTCTTCTGCATATGTGGGTTTTATTTATTATTTAGTCTGAGCAGCACATTAGTTAGATAGACAGAGGCAAACAGATTGCTAGAACCAATAGATTTTTCTTTGTGGGCTGGTGTGATTTTTATTTTGATATATAGGTAGGTCAATAGAAAGAGAGACACCCTTCTATAAAGACTGATCATTCATTTCTTTAGCAAGGGGATTACTACTTCCAAACTCCCTGCACCTACATTTTTTTGAAGATTGATGGTTGTGGGGTTGTGAGGGCACCAGTCTTCCTTATATACAGCATTATAAACTCTGGAATGATGTAGTAGCTGTTCAATTCATTGTGGGAGGTTAGCATAATGGTTAAGGTGTTTATCTTACATACACAAGGTGCTGGGTTTGATTCTCACATGGGATAATTGCCTAGGCTTAAAATGGCCCACATGGACAGTTAGCCTAGTACTAATCTATGAACCTATGAACTATGCTGATGGCTTAACATTTGGACATCTATGGAGATAAACTAGTGATGTTCAATGTTCTCATAACTGTTCCTTCCAGATGCGAATGAAATAAAACTCTACGAGTCCATTATAACAGGACAGTAGCCCAGCACAGATAAACTGTAACATAAGATTCAGCTAAGGGTTTCAGTCACTACAAATATCTGCTATACCACTAGAATGCACCCTTTGAAGTGGGATCATATTTTAAATAAAGGATGTGTGTTTTTAGATCTATTCATTTTATCTGAGGTTTTGTGCCAGGATACCATCTCCCAAAAAAAACTGCTGTTGATAAGGCAGATTTCAGTAATCTATCTACTATTTCACAATATATGGTGCAGTTTTATCACAAAGAATACAGTGTTCATTAGAGTAGTTCCATGGATTTGCAGATTTGCATTAAATTAACATTTTTCAATGCCCTTCTTACTGCTATATATGTTTATCTCATTTGTTATAGATTTGTATTGCAATTCTGAAACATACTTTTTTCACAGAATCATGAAAATCTCATTCTAACGAACACCATAGCAGCACAGTTTTCTTAATGTCTGAAGCAGTCATAATTCTAGATTGTAAACAATACTTGATCTATGTTAAATATACTATTTAATGCTAGTCTCAAAAATGTTCATACAATTTCATTTGGTGCATAGCAAAAAATGCTAGCAATATTGGGGTTTTCATATATCACTGGCACATGTAAAGTTATTCTAATATCTAAGGGAAATCCTGCTGTGAAAATAAAGTTTCCTAATTACTTGCCATAATGGGAATAGATTAAGGCAGAGGGAGCAGGTGGAATGTATTTTGGAATACTGTGGGAGCTACAGGAGTTGCTTAGCACTTGATAGGCAGTTGCTCTATAAGGGCAAATGGTTAGTGGCTATAAATCATTTGCCCAAAAGGTTGAGTAAGGGATAGGCTGTAAGTACAAGTCAGTTAGACTCCACTCCATAGTGACAAATGTGATGCATTAACTTCAGATGATCCAGTGGATACTGAACTGTCACCTCATGCCTCACTTACCCTTAAGGACTTATTACATCACTTGCAGTCCATATAAGCACATGATCCAAGGTAGGAAGATCTGTAAAGTAAAGGTTGTATTGAAAAAAGCAAGACTAACTACAGAAGAGGATCAGAGACAACAGAAAATACAACCTGCCTAAATATAACTTAATAAGGTGTTTGATTTAGCTGCTCTGGAAAGCAGCATGCATTAAGTGAAACTCCAAGGAATGGAGCACAGTGTAGTCAGTTAATAGTAGGAGGTGGCTGTATGACAAATACATAACAATGTGCTAAATAATTAACTTGGAGTAATGGGTGGTAACCAGTACAATGCCTAAATAACTGCCTTATTTGAGCACTGTGTTATTGATTCTGCAAATAATGTGTTTTGCAGATGCACCTTTTCACAGGTTGTAACTCAATAAAGATGGAAGATACATGACTAGGGAGAGATGCAATGATGTACTTCTTCACAGAGATGTAGTATATGTTTGAGTTAGCTTTTCTGGTGAGGTTAAACACACAGAATTTCAGATTATAATTCAGAAACAAGTGGTTCTGATGGGTGGAAATAAGCTACTGGTTAAATTGGCTCTCTAGTTTCTCCATTAGTTAAGGGAACTGACTTGTTAGGTTAGCAGAACCTTTTTTCATTGATGATTGATGCATTGGTCTCGGAGATGCCTGAAATATCAAAAATGATGGAGGTATTGTTGTGTTATTCAGCAATGTGTAAGACTGTCACCGGGAAAATGCTGGTGAGTTAATGCAATAAAGAATAAATTTAAGTTGAAGAGAGGAAGCTGTGAGTAACTAGGGGGAACTGAATGATCCTAGCTGTTCCCATAATCATGTCCTGCCATCACTGCCTGCATTTCTGGGTTTCTGTTTCTTTGCCTTATATAAACATGCTGCTGGGCACATGACAGATTGTCACACATCAACAAGCATAAACATTGTGCCATTACTGTTTATGCTTGCAGTTTGCCTTAGTATTCTGCAAGACATTGCTGAAAATAAGCTATGTGGAATGTTGTCATTTCCTATATAAAAGGCTTTGCTTTAGTGCAGCAGTGTGAGGGCAAGTGCTTATGAGTTTGAAAATAATCTTTTACACACACACACACACACACACACACACACACACACACACACACACACACACACACACACACACACACACACTCACACACACAGTATTTTCAGTGAGTTTAAGATTCTTTTAATTTATTCTCACTACAGGGGAAAAGTGCATGTAAGAAATTCAATTGTCTTTTGAAAACAGTTTATAATACCCACTGGTAAATTAGTTTTGGCTTTAGAGAAACACCACTGTGGACATTGCTGACTTGACAAATGTGCCATTGCACAGCAACAGAAGGGCTATTTCAGGAAGATTTACTGCCTTTGACATACTGCATTGCGTTCCGGGGGGTCTTTTCCTTGCCTCCCTGGGTGTGGACATCACCAGTTTACTCTTCCCAGCTGCAAGACTTTATTGGCAGGCATTTGTCAGGTCAGGTGCACAATAAGCATTACTTTGACTGGCATTGTTTGCAGATGACAGTGGAAGTGTCCCTCAGTCAAGGCAAAGCTTCAGCACTGATATATGGGTAGATTACCTTAGCTTAAAACATTGTAGAAATACATAAAAACTCCAGATCGCCAAAGGCTGCTCAACCAAACAAAAATATTTAGAAAACAAGCACAGTTACCTTTACTTCTTTTCTAAATAGCTTACATCATTTAGGAGGTGGAAGGAGAAAGGTCCAGGAGCCTGTACAGATAAGGCTATTGCAGCAGTGATCAATACAATGAACATAGTATACTCATGCAAGTTAACCTACCGTAACAGTAGATGTTCAAGTGATCTCTGTTAATGTGGTCATTCCCTCCATTCATCCCCCTTTTTGTTTTTTTCACTTTGCCAGGTTGTGTATAAATATATTTATTTTTACTCCTAGCTATGTCTTCTTAGGGCTCAGCCTCCCTCTCTCAGTTGGCATGAAAGCTCGGAAGGCTTGACGCTCAAACCTATGTTTTTAGGCAGCTCAGCTTAAACTGCCTAACAGTTTGGGTGTGTGTGTGGAAGGTGCCCTGAAGCTTTGGAAACTGGCTGTCTGTTATATTCTTGGCAGGATATAACCCATGTAGCTAAAGCTACCGCCGAAGTGATCATTCAAACATCTACTGTTATGATGTTTACTTACACAGCTGTACTTTCTACAGCCCTGAAATGTAAGCAGCATCACACCTAAAAGCAATAGGCACACTTCACGTAAATCTATATAACTACTATAGGTGGTTAACTATATTCTGTTATAGATTAACTTTTGCCTTGTATTTAGATTGCTAGCAGCATGCATGATTATTCAGATTCCAGCTGCAGCAATACATTTCATGAAGCTTTTTTACTGAAGCAGCAGCAGACTGCATACAGCCAAGGAGAAGGTGGTGAAAGGCCATTGACTCATCCAGAACATGCAATCCCCTAAGTGATTTATGCCCTTCCTTTCTTCCTAAGCAAAATAAATGCCATACTCTGTGTGACGACCGTGCCCTGGCCCAGCAATCAAGGAGCCTCAATCCTCACCACTAACACCAGGGAGGTTGTGTCATAGAAGACAAAAGGATAACTAATACACACAGTAAAGTACAATTTCCCTTAAGTGCACACAGAGATCACAGTCAGTCTGGGGCTCGTTGCTCCCTTGCTCACCAGGTCCCCCAATAAGACTCCCCACTGGCACAGCTATAGGATCCAGGTCTCAGCCTAACTGGGCAAGCTAAAACCTCCAGTACCGTCTCTGTCCAACCAGTGCTTCGTGCCCCTGCCAAGTAGCTGACACAGCACACACACTTTTGAGATAAGTATTTATACAACTTCACAGACTCTCCTGGGAAAGGCTGACACAGATTCTCCAGCTGTGCCCCTTTACCCAGACTATACGGTAGTAATTACTGCCACCATCCAGTTAATAATATCAGCTACTGAAAGGCCCTTAAAAGGGTGTCCAATTATTACTGTGCAATATTATTATCCAATGGTAATGTGACTATACAGTCTAAGGCTTATTGGAAGGGCTTATTACAATAAACTCTATAAATATATAATGTACTCTAAAACATATTTTATCTCTACATAAATCAGCCACAGGTAGAAGGCTTTAAAAATATTTAATAATAAATAATTAAAACACAAGACAAAACTATGACACCACAGAGATATCTAAGAGTTCAGAGATCACACAGAAACTTAAAATAATATCGTAGGAAAAATCTGATTACACAGAAAAATACTTAATCTAACTTTCTAATCTTTAGCTAATCTTAAGAGAAAACACAGTGCTACAATCCTACTTACATACATAAAGAGCATAAGCAGTGCTGGGTTAGATGTCCAAAGTCAGAATGCTTTTCCAGTCTCTCTCTCAGACACAATTTAAAAAACATCACTAACAAACATGTCTCTGGGTCCTCTCCAGATTACCTCATTCTGAGTTAGTTTCCATTACACCATTTCTTTGACACAAGCTGGAGTTCCCAGGCTAATAGAAACTGCATTATTTAGCAAGCTAACACCTGCACAGGAGAATACAACACTAAAAGGCATTTCACATATACACTCTAGCAATTAGTCCTTAGTTAATACAATAGATAGAATGTCTTCAGCCAGCCTTCCCGGAACCAACTTTAAAGATCAAAGAATGTCATAAAATCATTTCAATTTCAAAAGACAAATTTGAAAGGCTTGACTTAGTTTTTCTTTACAGCAAGGGGACAATGTTGCCACATTGTTGAAGTTCACATTTCACAGTATTCTTTTACACTCAAGAAAACACGCCCGTATTTTACATTTATTTATACAGTTGATAGAATTATGTATCAAATTCTATTTGACTAGGCTGGCAGCCTTCGCCCATCTCTCCCCAATCGTCACACTCTGAAAGGCTATTCTTTGCAAAAAAATCATTGGGTTCCCCTCCACTTTTCATTACCTGATTCCTTCTCCAATTAGCTTTGGAAGGAGCGTGTCTAATGTAGGAATAAAAAATGAGATGTTACTGACAAGTAATATATTGCTTTTCCCAAAGGGTTACCCATCTAGCATTATCTCTCAACTTATGCTAAATTTCTGTTCTAATGAACATTTCATGTAATGTGATAGACAGTAGCTAAATGCAACCAGAGGGATTTTTTTTACATTGAGTATTCCACTATAGTTCTTAGAAAGGTGTCAGGGTTTTCATGGTACCCAAGCAGAACCATTCAAAGATGTTCATTGCTATACTTTAAAAATTATGAAAACTAAATTTTGGGAGTGGATTTTATTTAGTTCAGTCTTTGTCGACATGCAATATGGAACAGAAATTTTGATAGTGGCCTGTGAATGAGCTTGTTGTTTTCAGCCTGCCCAGCATGGATACTGGCAATATCCACTTACATACCATATGACTGCTTTACCAATTTTTTTTTTTTGTATTTTCGTTCCTTGTAGAGCAAAACAGTTGAGGTTCATGGGTTTATCAGCAGAACTGTTTCATGATCATAATATTTTTATTGACTTAAAATAGAACTGCTATAAAATAAGAATATAAATAAGGTATTTTTTCCAAACCCTACGTAAGTTCCAGCTCAAACAAGCTACCAACCTAACATATCCATTCCTCTGGAATAGAATCTTCCTCTGTATTAAACAAAGTAGCTCCCAAAGAATCTTCAAACACATACTGGATGAATGAATGGGAAGCCACAAATACACCCCTGGGCTGGCCCTGTAAACTCATATGGAAAGGGATAACATACTGCATATTGCTGTGGCTATGTTTCAAATGATACACTGACATTGATTGCCTCGTATATGAACTTATGTTTTAGTTAGAGATCAAATAAAGTTTGACAGCACCAAATAAATTAACCCTTACCTCTTGAAATGCTGCCCAGAAGACAGAAGGCATTTAAACAAACAAAATGAAACAGAATGAAACAGTTTATTATGATTCCAGACTGCAGCCTAGTACATCTCACAACAAATTTACTAGACAATATGTAAATTAATGCTGGGGGCTTGCTGATGGTACTGGTTATTGCATAGGCAGAAGACAGGTCAGAGTGTTCAGACAAGAATAGAAGATAGCATAGCATGGGTAACCTATGGTGAGGACAGCAGAATGTGGTCAGGTGCACAAGGTGTGAACAGATGGAATTGACTTTGGGAAGGGGTATGTGTGGGAACTGCAGAATAGCACCACTGAAGGAAGGCATTTGGCAACTGACATTATTACTATAGAAGTTTATATGGAGAGGGATTCAGATGTCAGATGGAATGACACAGGAAGGATGCAAAGGACAGGAAACAAGAAAAGAATACTGAGAGGTTAGCAGCTAAAAGACAGGAAGACAGAATCAATAAGAGCATGGGCAGGGTGGTAAAGGAGGTAAGAGCAGTGAGTGGAAGAAGAAAGAGCAACATGAAGCAGAAGGTGCGGTGAGGTGTAAGTAATACAAAAGGAAAAATAATTAGGACTGGGGTTAAGAGGGCTAGAAAGTCAAAGAGTAATGTAGCGGAATATGCAAAGGTAGGCAGAACTGACATAGATTAGAAAGACAAAACAGACATGACATCTGAGGTAAAAAGCACAGAAGAAAATGTTTCATTGTCAACAGAAACTCACTGTATATCTACAGTGAATGCTTTTGTCATTCTGAAGAAGTCTTCTTTTTTGCCTGAGTTTGCTTGACTCTTTGGTTCTCTAGTTCTTCCTGTGTTTTAGTGAGAAAACTCAGAACACGAAAGGTAGACAGAAGATTGAGAAGTTTTATGTAAGGACTGAAGATGGGAAGGAAAGAAGGACTGTCTAAGGAAAATGTAACCAGAATGAACATGTGGGGGTCTGGTACTGTGGGCCAAACCCATCATCTGCTATAGGGGACTGTTGCGCTATGTCCTGATGGTGGTCATAGGATGTGTAATTGCTGGCAGGCTGGGGGATAAAAAAGATAGAATACTGAGCCTGTGGAAGAAGAATTAAATATGGTATGGGTAGTGGATACATTTTTTGATGGCCATTTTTCCTGGGAGGCAGTGCTTCTTCTACCTCATGAATGTATATCCCTATAAAAAAGTCATTACTTCTTTTTGGAAAGAGCAGTTACCATTCTAGTTCACATATCTGGTGTCACAATTAAATGATTCATAATTTTTGGTTGTGAAAAAAACAACTTCCAAATAAGGAATGGAGGACTAGAGATCATGGGAAGGAATGGATTATTCTAGTTAAGATTCACTACAAATAACATAGTACCAAAGTGATTTAGAAGGCAAGCAAAGTAGAAAAAAATGTATGAAACTAGTGCAGCTAAAGAACAAAGCGGAAAGGCAGAAAATAAAAACAAAAAGGAACACATGAAAGAGAAACATGGGGAGATGAGGTACAGCATGAAGAGGCAAGAAAAGTACCAGGAAGGAATGGTGCACGAGGACACAGAATATGCAGACACTCTAAATCACGGGTCTCTAGCAAATCACTGTAAAAGTCAGCAAAAGAAGGGAGTCACCCCATCAATTAAAATCAGCTTTTGAAACTTATTTGTTGGTCTTGCAAGGAGTCTTTTAAAATAATAATGTTACCATTTAGAGTGGATGGATCAAGCTTTATCTCTTGAATGTGATTTTAGGGATATCAACATAGTGGATGCTACACAAGAACTTTTTGAGAACATTAAGGCCATAATAGCGGCATTAGACACAATAACACAACAGCTGTACTCCAACTCTGTTTATAGTCAATGAATGAAACTGACAACACTCTATCACAATCAACTTTTGGAGAATATCAAACAACTTTACTGAACCAATGGGAAGACATCAGAATGCAACAGGTACAAACTTCCACACATGCAAAATCTATTAGCAACATGCCATCCACATCTTACAAATGGATTCAAAGCTAGATGACATGGAAACAGGGCATGGAGGAACCATTTAAGAATTCGTGGTCTACCCAAAAGGGTAGAAGGGCTTAATAACAGATGCAAGGCTCTTCAGAATTATCAAATTCAGGAGAAATGGGGGGGCAATACAAAATGTGCTATTGGGCACGGGGTATTAAATCTTCCAAATTACTGGCCAGGAAATGTCAAGAGTAAAATATAGGTATGACAGTTACTCATTTATAATCCCATTGGAAGAAGTAATTACAGATACTAATGGAATTAGTAGGTTGTTCCAACAAAAACTCATTAAATCACCGATTGGTAGGGATAATGCTATGAGGCAGAGAAATATCCAATAAATTAAATCATTAAGGCTGCCACATATACCCACTAACTTCATCCCTCACCTCAATAAACCTATTTGGAGCAAAGAAATTAAACTGGCTGTACAGCCCATGGCACCTGGTAAAGCTCTAAGCCTATATGGTCTTCCCCAGACATAAAAAGTTTTTACTGGAGAACTGACAGATCCATTATGTCAGTTGTTTAAGTATTGCAGAAATCTGGTGAAGATTTTATGCAAATTTTCTATAGACCAAAGTCTTGCTCTTTCCAAAATCAGGAAAAATACTGCATATATAAGTAGTTATCATCCCATCTCCATGCTAAATATTAAGATAAGGATATTAGTCAAAATATTAGTGAATAGTCTGGAACTTCTTATGGCCATATTTATTCCTTTAAATCATCAGGGCATTATTAAAGTCAGGGAGGGCAACCCAGATCTTGTTAGTCTACAGCTTAATATATAATCTAAGATTTCACAAGAAGGAGGGAGAGCAATGATTGTCCTATTAGACTTTCAGAAAATATTTTATGCCATCGGCTGGGAATTTATATGGCAAATTATGCAAAGCTCTGCATTTCTTGAGGCCTATTTTAGGAAATGCAGATTACTGCATAATCACCCTCTAGCAAAAATAGCAATTAATACCATTTTAACATCCTCCATGGAAATCACTAAGCAGACAGGAATGCCTCTTTACCTCATATCTGTTTATTGTGGTTGCCTATGCACCACATACAAAGATACACACAGGCCTACATTTTGATTTGCAGATAACTGTGTAGTTTGACTAGACAACCCCACAAGCAGACATCTTATTATTAACAATCCTACAGGAATTTGCAACATGGTCTGGACTGAAAATAAATCTCTCCTCTTTACACTTTCAGTTTCAGCTAAAAAGGGGGTTTGAGCAATGGCTACTTTGTCCGCTTTGGATGTCTGACCAATGCAGTTATATGAGTATTCTGTTCTCGAGTGACCCTAGTAAAATAAATTATGTCAGTGCCAGAACTCTTCTACAATTTATAAATACCCAGTTGATAAAATGGAAGAACTTATCCATACCTTTATGTCTAGGATTCAAGTTGTTATAGTATGTTTCTTCCCAAAAATTCTATTCTTGATTAGACATCTACATATGACAATTACCAGCTACATTCAGAAATTATAGAAAGAAAATTTTGATTCTTTTAGTCAGGAAAGAGACCATGCATTTCAAGAAATAAAATGTATAATTCGTTTAGAGAAAGAGGCTTGGGATTTCTAAATATTTGGAGATATGGCTGTACCTCTAACTTAAAGCAGTATGTATTAGCAAGGAGAGTAATGAAACCCTTGTAGTAGAAAATTGAACAATACCTTCTAACACAGCACAACAAACAACAGTATCCTAATGGTTCTAACTACTTTTGGAACCCGGTGCCCAGGAAGAATGGAAAGAACAATGCTAAGGAAAAGATAGGGAGGTGGAAAGGAGAGATGGTATATATGGCTCGGTACAAGAATTTGGGCAGACAGTAAGGTGACTGTTAATGAGATAATATTGCTTTGGCCAAAGTGGATAGAGAAGAGGATACATTACTTTAGTAATATTTGGCATCAGACCATATTCTCTATACTATCTTTACACCATATCTAGCATAGATCCCCTAATACAACAGAGTTGCCATGGTGGCAATACTTTCAGTTATGTTCAATTATACAGTCTCAGATTATTGCCCCTGACCATGAGCTCAGTGCTTTACTGGCGAGATGTAAGGTTATACAGGATAGTATTTCTCATGCACATCTCTAATTGACAAACTCAGGTTGTCTAGTCTTCCAAGTCACACAACAAACACACAACTGATCTGCTACAAATGAGATGGGGTAACCTCATACATGCACCCTATTTACCCAGGATTGGAAAGAAGTCCTCACTTTATATGCTGACATCCCCCTCCACACACACACACACACACACACACACACACACACACACACACACACACACACACACACACACACACACACACACACACACACACACACACAGACACACACAAACACACACACACACACACACACACACACACACACACACGGTTTACCTTTAAAACCACGAATCACAGTGGTTCGAGTGCTCATATGAGCGACTCGAAACCACGAAAGTGAAAATGTCGACAGTCTGTAATGTTTGAAATCAAAAAGCAGATTCACTGTTTTTCGAACATTAATGTTGAAGAAGCACCCCCAACCCCTCTACTCTATTATTCTAACTCCAAGATTGCACTACAGTGGGGGAAAGGAACCATTTTCCAATCCCCACTATAGTGCAATCCACCCCAGAATGTCGAATGTGCAATGAGCGAATCTCACTGTGCATTTGCTCATTGCACATTTGACCCTTTTTCCGTTCGGCGTTTGCAAATCTTGCAGACTGCCTTTCGCACAAGTGCATTTCGCCTGTGTGCAATACGCACATCTAAAGGTAAACCCACACACACACACACACACGCACACACACACACACACACACACACACACACACACACACACACACACACACACACACACACACACACACACACACACACACACACACACACACACACACACACACACACACACACACACACACACACACACACAGCTTACATATATAATATTTTGTTTTGAATGCTATGTTAATACTTTAGTATGAACACAATAAAGCTGAATGTTAAAAAAAAAAAGAATAAGTAAGGGCAAGCAGAAAGAACAAAGTAATAGAAAGGATGAAAAGGTCATAAGGGATTCTTTAGATTCTATCAGAAAGAAAAAAAATGTCAAACAAAACTGGACCAAGGTCAGGACAGAAGTTAAGAAAATTAGGAAACAAGTAGATATCATCAGTGAGTTCTTTGTTCAAACTTCACTACAGGGAAAAAATGGAGTAAGGTAGTATCCTGGGATGACCTGACAGCAGAATGGGGTGAAGGGATAGATGGAGTTGTATGTGCAGAAAGACAGTAACCAGAGTTGGCTGTGCTGAAAGAGGTTAAAGCTTAGTGAGTAGAAAGGAAATCCCAGATTTCTATAAAAGCTTGCTGTAGTTCTCAAAAATCATCTAAATCCACATTTCTAAAAAAAAGTTACCATAGTTCTCAAAAACTATCAGTCAGTAGTATTTAACCAGTCTCTGTCCACTGGGATAATCCACAAAAAGTGAAACAAGGCTGCATTACAGCTACTTCTCAAAGGTACTAGCAATTCCAGCTTAGGAAACAGTAAGCCCGTGAGCTTAAAACATATCCCTTGTTCTTACACACTTTCTTTAGTGAAAGCTACAGTTGTTCTGGATATTACTGGTGCCTTTTTCACAGATTTCTAATAAGTTTTCCATTCCTTTATAAGCTTAAGGATATATATGTCAATAAATAAATAAATAAAATAAATATGTTCATACATTTTAATGTCTCACCATGTGGCTTATGTTGCAAACCCTGTACCATTTTGGTACTCTACCCAGGGAAGCCTTATTCCTTACCATTTCTCTTTGTTAGCTGTACTCAGTCCAGGTGGCCATGCATTGAACCATTCTTCTAACTTATCAAATTCCTGTTTTCACTGTATATCATGTCTGTTGCAAACTTTCTGTCACCTGACTAGAGAGGTATATTTTCTTTATTTCCTCCTTGATTTCTATTAAGGAAGATGAGTACCACTGCAGAGCCATGAAGTGCCTGTGCTGTAAGCCCTACTTCATCGCTGTAATTACCATTCACCTTCTTGGTTTTGTTATGCTGACAGCTTTGTACTGAGTCTATGATGTGCCGAAGGGCTGCCCAACTTCTGCATTAACATTTTCTGTAGCACAATGTGCTACACTCATATATTTTTCTTTTGCTTTTCCCCAGCAACAGAGAATAGCTTTTCCTTGGGGGGGATTTCCAAAACACTCAAAGGGGAGCTGAGACACACAATCCTATCATTTCCTGTATCTGTCCACAGGCTTTCTTCTAGTGAACTGTGACTGGAATACTTTAAAATAAGGCCACCCAGTGGAATATGACCTTACCACCTCATGTGGCTATTTTCAGAGAAAAGAAAAAAACATTTGTACTTCAGGGTTGTCCTACATCAATGATCTCCTAATACTTTCAGAAAAAGTAACCATAACTCTGTGGAAAAACTTCTTTCTATCATTGTATTCTTCTGGACATTCCCTACAGCCTGCAAGCATAGCTTAAAGTAGGATATATAGATATATGTCTATATCCATATCTCCATATCTATCTATATATATATATATATATATATATATATATATATATATATATATATATATACATGTATACACACACACACACACACACACACACACACACACACACACACACACACACACACACACACACAAACACACACACACACACACACACACACACACACACACACACACACACACACACATATCTTAATATAGAGGGAACTCCAGTCCACTAATGATTGGCAGTAGATTTTTATGGTGCCGAGGTGCCAGCTCGATGCCCAACCACACACTCATTCACGCATGTCTTTCGAACACCACTCGACCGCGGGGAGGACATGCAGACTCCACACAGAAGGGGCTCCAGCCAAGAATCGAACGGCAGAATCTCTTGCTGCGAGGCGACAATGCTTCCATTGCACCACCGTGGCATATTGTTATAAAATTATGATCAAAGGAGACAGAGTTGTCTATTCATGTTCCAAGGTCTCTCACAACATCCTTATTTTGGAGTGGGGTGTTTTTTGTACTATAAACTGGATGGAAGTTGGTTGACAAATGAAACAATATTGACACTTTAGAATTTGGTTTTACCTGTTTTCAAAGCATCAGCTATTAACATGTGTAAGCTCACATTGTAGCTTCAGCATATCAGAAAGGGATTTATGTATAACACCCAGTGTACAATCATCTGAAAAATCTAACCAGAGTTAACCATTTTTAATCTGAAGATCCGAGAATTATATGCCTAAAAGCAGAGGTCCCAGCATGGATCCCTGTCATACCCCAGTGGTTAATTTCATGCTCTGTGAGGACACAACTGCCACACTTGCAGTGTGGGTTCCATTCCTCAGCCAATTACATATCCATCTAACTACAAAAGGATTGATTTGGAGCACATTTAGCTTGCACATAATGTTGGCATGTGATATTGTATCAAAGTCCTTGGTGAGGTCAAGGTCAAGGTATGTTGTATGGACAGTGTGACCACTATCCAAAGCATGCATTACTCTTTAAAAAAAGTCATCAAATACAGAGAGAGGATTTACCCTTAACAATGCCAAACTGCTGGAGGTTACATCTTATAAGATTTATTTCATAGTTTATCAGATTTGCTATAATCTGTTCCACAGCCTTGCAAATGAGGCTTATCAGGCTGATGGGTCTATAATCTTGGGGTCTATGGTGGGGACACCCTTGTGAAGTCCTCCAAACCTTGTGTATATAGCGGTTGGATATGCTCAGGTTAACTAGTTGTGGGCAAGTTAAGTAGTTGTAGGAGCAGGTCTACCAGCACATTTAGTGCTGTTCAGCAGATGGGTGGGTATGTTATCAGGTACCACAGAGGATGTACGTTTTGATTGGGCAATTCATAGGTTCATAGGTTCATATGTAGGTACTAGGCTATCGGCCCTGGGGCCTATACAAGCCCAGCCAAAAAGGTACCCTGGCTTTTGCCACCCAAAAAAATTATTTTCCTGTGTCACTGTCGAGCAGAGCCACAGAAGTAATCCCCGGGTGAATTTCCTATTTCCCATCCAGTCATCAAGATTTTTCTTGAAGAGTGCTAATAAGGTGCTTTTTTTGATATAGATAGGTAGTTTATTCCAGAGTATGGGAAGTCTCTGGGACAGGAATCTATCCCTCCGGCATGTTCTGAGTACTTCTGTGGTGATAGGAACTTGATGTCCTTAGGTATGTGTGGGTTTTTTATAGATGTCTTGGGGTGGAATTTGTGATGAATTTGTTAGTTAATATATTTGCTATATCCAGTGGATTAGAGCAGACAGTACCATTATGAATAAGTTCAGAGCAATGTTAGGTGTCATTTTGTAATGTAAGTAAAGAAGGATTAATAATTATTCTTAGATTCTGATGTCAGTCTAAGTTCATAGGAAGACTTTATTCTCCTGAAGGTACTTTTCAGTACCTTAGATAACCTGTTCATGTGGACCATGATTTGTGGGTCTTTAATTTTGCTGTATATTCTAATAAGCTATTTTCTTTTATTGCATTGTTTATTTATGCATGTAGGGCACCAGGTTTGCCTGATATTACCCTTACTTTTTTGTTTAGTTTTCTAGATGAGCATAACATTTATTTCTATAACTACTAGCCATGTCAACATTTTTGGGGTTACAGCTGAACTTGGTGACTTTGTCATAGAATTGAAGAAAGTTTGTTCATTTGAAGCCTTTGAATACTGTGATTTTTGCATCCACTGGTTTTAGGATTTTGAAAGAGAAGGTTACCAATTTGTGGTCAGGCTTGACTGAGGAAGGGTATACCAGGGGGATATATGCTATATCTGTAAGGACTATGTCAAAAATATTTTGTTATCTAGTGGGCTCTTTGACTATTTGATCTAAGGAATTCTTGTTTATGAAATTGAGGAATATTTTGGACAGTCTATATTTGAGGAATAGGCTTTCTAGTTTAACAACAGTTATTTAACATCTTCCACGATGCTAGAATTTTTATGTAATGGAAGTTCATCCAATGTATTTAAGAAGTGGGCATGGTTTTCAGGGGGCATGGAAGGAGGTCCTGTATCATGCTATGATCTGATAGTTAGTTTCATTCAGAGTGAATAGACTCACAATAAGTTTGGTCTGTAGGTCTCTGGGAATTTGCCTTGAGGTAATGAGGTCTTTAACAAATCTGGACACTCTACCAAGGGGGTCTAAATGTATGGTAGAATCAAAATCTATTACTTAGTTTTTACTGCTGTAATAGGTCTTTTGTCACTGCAGTAACTTCAGCTACAATGAAGAAGTCCAACTAACAAAATATTTCCTTTATTGTCTCCTACTAGAAGGATATGTTACCTAACTATAGTTTTCAAGATTCTCCCCTCACTGCTCAATGGTCTCTTCATTATTTCCCTGTTTTTACAGAACACCATATGACTGAGATCCTTTCACCTTTTACCCAAGGCAATGAATGTTTTTTCCAGGTATCATTGAAGATACCTGGTCATCTATCTCCATAGCTTTTCCAAACTCCTGCCATGTCCTAGTTTTCATTTCGGCATTGGCTTCTGATGTGGAATTTTTGTTAAACTGGAACTTTTCAGCTAAATTAGGACATCTCTCCATGAGGATTGCCACCAAGGCCATGTTCATCATTTTCCCTTAGCATTGCTCCTAATCTTATCAGCATAACAGGTAGTGACCAAAGCCTCTTGCTGAACCCTTATCAGTTGGTATCTTCAACAAAGTCCTTTTGAACCATTGTGTCTCTGGCAACAGTCAGAACACACTCAAGTTTTCTCAGAGGTAAGAGTCAATCTAATTTCACATAAAAGCCTCCATATGCTGGCTCCCTAAGACAGTCACTGCTTATTTGGGTCTCCCAAGTCTGTTTGGTTGACAACCCATTTGGCAAATTCAACTCACTATCAACTGTTGATCTGTTGATATCTCACCCATCTGTTCAATTAAGTGTCCAAAACATGTGGCCTAGTGACATGACTTCAGAGTATTTTTTAATTAGCATTTATGACTCGTGATGTTGACTTTTGTTCACTGTGTAGTTATTTTTACCTTAAAAGCCTCAGGATGCAAAACTGGCAATATCTATAAGGTAAGGAGAAAGTTCCTACAACTGATTTTCCTTTCATTTTTGGTATACTATTACTTATTTAAAGTGCAAGTCAGTGACTGCAAGCTCCATATTACAGAACTACAGTGTCTGATTATTTAAATGTGGAATTTTGCAGTTTGAGACTAGTGTAGAAATAACACACAGAAACCATGAAAAGCATTAGAAATCAACAAATGTCATTGCTTTTTTTTAAATGGCCACAAGGCATGCATCTGTATTTAGAGCCTGAAATGCAGTGCTGAGCATTACAGATGTCCTTACAGATATACAGATCCTTATAAAAAGATAGAGTAACACTGTGCAGCAGACACCTTGGTTGCCACACGTTAGCCTTATCTGTAAATAATATATGTGCAGTGAACATGACCAATATGTTTCAAACTGTCACAGTACAGTTTGGGTGAACCCAAAACTCAACAACTTGTCTGATATCTCCCTTTCTTAGCCCGATCTGGACCATTTCTTCTTCTTATGAAGGGCAAAAACTCAATCCATTCTCCTGTTGGAGTAAGAGTCTTATGTTTGATTCATTCTCTGTCTATGGCAACATCCTATCAAGCCATTCATTACCACTAGAGTCTGTCAAGACAACAAAGCAGGCTAGCTTGCTGCAGTAATGAGAGGGCCCCCCCTACCCACTCTAACCTTTCCAAGCATCTGCAGGTGGCTTACAACAATGCTGCAGCCAAGAAGGGAGGCAACTTGTGCATGCTCAGTCCTCTGACTTACATGCTGCACTAAGTAACTATAATCCAGTCCTAGCTGTGTACTGTAGTACCTCAGTTTGCCATCAGGAGCCAGCAGTCCAGTTGGTCTAGCCATTTTCCTCCCTCTGCAATGGACTAGTAGCCATTCACTCACACCCATTGCCCCCTCCCAAAAAAAAAAACTTGAACCACTAAGTGAACTCGGGTTATCTGGGATGTAATCGAGACTTTATCCTGCTTCATCACAGGGCAGGGATACAATTATGTTATTGACTGCTGAATAAAAAGCTTTACTGCAAAACTATGTGTGTGTGTGTGTGTGTGTGTGTGTGTGTGTGTGTGTGTGTGTGTGTGTGTGTGTGTGTGTGTGTGTGTGTGTGTGTGTGTATGTCCAATATTTCCATAATATTTTTGTAGGAGTTATAACCAATGGTGTAAGCTTCCTCCATTTCTGACTTTTTCGTACTCAAAACCTCATGATACAGTATCATATGAGGTATTGTTGCACCTCCTAGACATAACCTGTAGTGCAAACTCAGAACATAATTTTCTGTGAGAAACCAGTGTTTAATTTAGCCCTTCTGAAAGTATAAAGGTATTTTTGTTAACCTGATTCTAATTTTAGTCATGCTTATTATTCCATTTTAGCAGTCTCGTCTCCAGAAATAAAAAGTATGCTCCTCTCTAGTATGTACTTGAACTTATGTTTGCAAACCTGACTTCTTATAGAGGCTATTTATAATGGCAGTCAATATTTTCTCATGCATTCCCTGTTTGGCTACAAAACTATTAACTACCTGAGAGAATTTGCATTGGTCTGGCTGTTTCTAAATATAAGGTTCACATCTTTCAAGAGATTCCATCAAATGAGGTATTCATGAAACTTTATTCAAATCTCTGACATTTAAAATACAAATCTTATGATAAAAAAAAAAAACAGCACATTCTTCACCAATAATGACATTGCTACCTGCCACTCAGCATTCCATATAATATCATCATGTTAATTTTTTTATGCATTGCATTCATTCTGCAGTTTTGTTGAAGACAAACAAAAACATAACTCTGCTATGTAATCTAAGAGACCTAACACAGGGTTTCACATGGGAATCATTTGTCTACATGTTTGCAGCATTTGGTTAAATTCTGACACATAAATGTGAGAGCTGCTTTTTCTGAGGCAGCTCAGCTTATCAACAGAAGGTGTGATGGGGTTATTACAACTAGAATTGTCCGCAGGGACTGCAACAGAGACACACAAACAAGACAAGACAATGCTTAGCATGTAAATCAGAAGTATGAGTTTCATCCCAAAGTAAAAACAGCTCAGTAAATGTCAGTTAATCATCCTCTGGACATGATAAGCCCAACTTTCCACCACAGTTTAAAAATATATATATATCAGTGGAGAATAGTGTAGAACTTAGTGGTGAATTTAGCTGCAGAAGGTGTCAGGGTGCAGTGTCAAAGAAAAGTGGTCCTAAAGTGAATGTAATGGCTGCAGTTACACTTGGAAGTGCTGGAATACAGAATATATGAAATCAGCATTTAAGCACCTCAAAACAAAACTCCACACTTGTTCAGCACCACTGTTTGCATGCATACATTGATATTTGGTATGATCCTGTTTCTAGAATGCTCTAACCTGAGATGCAGCCGTACACATACACATACATCCAGACAACATTATTCTCTGAATCAAACTGTCAGAAAAGGGATGGGTTGGTTTTAATAATCTGTTCTTTCAGTACTTCTGGTTACAGTTACGTTGTTTTCCTTGACATGTCAGTGTCTCAGGAGGTTGCGCACTTGGCGCTAATGCCTCCCAGATCAGGAGACAATGAGTTCTACCCTCATATTGGGTGTTTGACTTCATGTTCCATTACTGACACTGCAATACATTAGTGGGAGATGAAGTACTCCTCGGGGGTCATCCTTTGGAGGACAAAATAATTGAGGTCTCAGCTCCCTACCTTGATGGCAGCTTAGGTGCATGTTAAACATCCCATGACATTTACTAGAAAGGGGAATTTCACAGACCAGAACTGCTATATATTTATGAATACCACCTGATCTCCACTGAGAATAGACTAGAAGTCCAGTAAGAACAAGCCAGTCAATAAATAAATAGTAATAAAACAAATACCATTAAGTTTCCTAGATGAAAATTTAGCCCAAGACAGATTTGGTTAAAACTACCCCATGGATACATTACTTTTCACCACTGTGACTTTCAAGTGAATTGGAACTGAACTAGACCAATACACCTTTTTATATAAATGAAAAACCCTAGTTTCTTAACAAAAGAAATGCAATGCAGTTATGATGGAGTAAACAGTACATGGCAGCATGAGATTATCTTACTTCAGTCCATGTCTGAGTACAGTACTAACTCCTATTCTCACTTTTCAGACTGGATAGTAGCATTTTTAATTCCTTCTACATTTTATATATATATATATATATATATATATATATATATATATATATATATATATATATATATAAAGAGAGGGAGGTAGCAGGGAGCAAATGGGCAAAATGTGGAACACTTACTAATAGCTTACTAACATCAACTAGGAACTTCACAGAATTGTTTAAAATATGCAACTTTATACCTATAAACATTTTTTTGCTGAGATAATATGATTCAATATTATTTAACATGGATATCAGTTAAAAAATTCTTAGCACTGAATACATAACAAACACTTTCAGTGTGGAACTGCAAGGAACATGGACATTTTAAGACTCAAAATGAGGAATGTTCCTCATCATGAGGTACACCTGAAAGATGTGAAGAGAGCAGGAGGCAGAGAAAGACAGAGAAACCAAAAAAATTGAAGACTCAGTTTTCAGGAATGTAAATGTTGATCTGCTCTGTAAGCCATATTAAGTATCGGCATGCAGTTTCCCCAACATCTGTTGATCCTTTGTAGCTCCATAATTCAGTATTACCTCTTCACATGTTAATCTCAAATCTTCACTCAAAAGACTATCACAAGTATCAATCCGCTCTCAAAGAACTATCATGTTATGTCTATCTAATTCAAGCTTCAACAACTGAAGCAATGTTCTTATGTGTATCCTGTATCATCATTAGTTGCCCCGTGATCACGTACCTGTACTTCTATCTATAAGCCATTTCCAAATCTCAGCTGCAACCCATCAGCACTTTTCCTCATTTGGGCTTATGACACCAATGTCTCATTTTGGAAGTCTCTCAAAGAGTTTATCGTATGCCGATTTCAGATTCTGCTTTGTTTAATAGTAGTTTTATTATCCACCTTTTCTTGTGATTCTATTCATTCTGTCTGAATGCAAGTATTCATTATTTATACCTTTTCTTAGGAGCTTAACTTTAAGTACATTAAAATTAAGATTAAAGAAGATTAAACATCACCTGGGTACACTTAATCTGATGTCTCTCAGAAAAATGGACTCAGTTCTGATGAAACCCATTTACATTCTAACTCATTAACTCAGCCTAGATCAAATCCCCGTCTTAAGACAGCATCTTTCAAAAGACACTGACAGGCCCACCTAGCATTATTATTGTCTTACGTAATGAATAAGCAAAACACTTTTAGTGCGCTAATACCCCATATCTGTACACAGAATTAATATCCTTCCATTGCTTCCATTGTAAATCTTGTACACATGTATTGGCTCACCTTATCTTTCATCTGTATGCAGCTCCCTCTAGTTTGCCATTACTATATATACCCTGCTAATCTCTTCTTGATTTCTCTTTCAGGCAAAGGCCACTGCAGATAACTCTCTAAGTAAATATAGTTGCATATCTAATAAATTGATAGAATAGCCGTGGTACTTAACTTAAAATGTATATTAATTTCTTTTTAAGTACAGTGGTATATCAAATAACATCATCTCTGAGAGTGGACTGAATAAATGCTATGCAGTCACATTTCTACAACCTGCATCCTCCTAGATTCATCTTTATAAAATAGAAGCTACAGGGACCTTCCCACTAAATTGCAATACCAGAACAGAAAGTCTGTAATGTTCATCATATTTATCACTGCTGGCATTAGCCATATGGGTGATATCCTGTATAGGATATAATAACCCGCCAGCTTCCAAAGCTTCAGGGCATCTTCCATTTGCCTAAAACATTAATCAGCTCAAGAATCGACAGTCGGCCTATACCGTTCCCTTCTGGGCAAATAAGTTCCTTTTGGGGAGAGGGACCTTCGACATTAAAAAGTTGTTGCTTTATTGTATTTTTCTGTTTAGGAAAGTTATTTTTAATCCGGGAGTTCTGTGTTTTAATGCACTGTCACAAGACTTTACTTTTAAATGGGAGCATACATTTTTCCTGTCAGTTTTATAAGTAGTTTAAAGTAATTGAAAGCCATTTTTTTGTGGAGAAACTGGTTTATTTTGCTTTTTGGTGCTAGCAACATGTATTAATTTGTTTTTTTACTGTGTTTTATGTGAAAAAGTGACTTTTAAAGGCTTTTGCTGCTTGTTTTCCCCCAGGAAAGAGGCACCATTTTCGGCTTGACCATGGAACAAACTATTGGTTCCATGGTCGGTCCTTCTTCTACCCACAAAAGAAAAAAGAAAAAGTTAAGCAAACAGCCTTTGCCATCACAGCATCACAGCAGGCTAGCAAATTGCCTCAGCCACTGGTGGGTGACTCTGCTATGGCCATAGCTTGTTCCTGAGACCACTAATCATTTACACTGGATCTCTCTGATGTAGCACCTAGAACCACTATGGATTGTGGGTTAGCCATGTCTTCTGTGGTTGTTGGGGTCCCCCTCATTGGGCAAAGGAAAACCACTCTTGTTTGTTCTGGAAGAGGAAACAGGGAAGACTCCCATGTTTGATCAGAATGTTATGCCCATCCCTGGGGAAACTGCTGCTGCCATTAATACTACTGTTGCCCTAATTTTCCCTGTGAAAACAAAACAGAAAACTAAATATATATTTACTCCTCACATTTCCTTAGATAGGTATACTTTACTGGGTCTGGCACAGGGTTTAATTCAGGCTGTTGATCTTTCTATAAAGTGGTTTCTGTTAAAACAAAGAGAGATACCTCTTTTCCTGAAAAGATTCAATATAATGAATCTGTACAGGAAGATGAAGGGACAGATACAGGGTTTTCTCCTCAGTTTTCTGATTTAGATCCAAAGGAGAGCTCAGTTTCTGATTTTTTCTATAAGGGGTTCTCTTTCTATAAGACTATTTCCAGAATGTGCCTGTGTTTTCAGTGGGAAAATGCTGATGTTTCTCAGCCCCTCAAAAAATACTGAGAGTGTTACAGAAGGAACTTTTAGAACCTTCAACCATTCTTCCAGTTCTATAAACTTTGGAAGATATGTGTGTCACTGTCTGCATTTTCCTGATAGCCTGCTGCCCCTAAAAAGGCAGTTAGATTAAATAAAGTTTTTTCCTTTCCAGGAGGTAATTCCTCATCCATCAGACCAGATTCCTTTATTTCCCCCTGTCCTTCAACACATGCTCTTCCAGGGAATTATAGAACCAGTTACTCCATCCCAGGTTGAGAAAGGTTTCTATTCAAGGATGTTTTAGTGCCAAAGAAAGAAATTGCTTGGAGATCAGTTCTGGATCTTCCTTTCCTGAGCTTGTTTGTGATATTGTGCAAGTTCAAATACTTTCACTTCATATCCTGTTACCTGTTCTTCCTCATAAGTTTCCTGGAAACACTAGATCTAAAGGATGCTTATCATCTCATCGCTATTCATCCGGACTTCAGGTGTTTTTTTAAGTTTTGCGTGTCTGGATCACATTATCAGTTTTCTGTCTCACCTTTTGGACTATTCACTGCACAACAAGTGTTCACAAAGTGTCTAGCTCCAGTTATAGCCCATTGCAGGCTACAGTGTATCCACATTTTTCCATATTTTAAACAATTTGCTTATCTTTGCAGAGCCTTTTTCAAAGTGTCAGGAATCTCCTACACAAGCAGGATTTCTAAGAGAACATTCAAATGTCTTTTTTGGCTCCTTCACACAGGATTGTGTTCCTGGTTTGTCAGCCAGAGACCTCAGTTCAAAGAGCTTTTCTTCCACAGGAAAAAAAAAATAGATCTGTATCTATATCTTTCTGAGATATTTCTGAGGTTTTCCACTCAGACTTTGATCATTGTGAGGTTATACATCAGGTTTTTGGGTCTCATGGTATTGATGATTTTCTCATGATACCTCTGGCAAGACCCCACATAAGAAAGATACAATGGTATCTTAAGTCACATTGCTCCCAGCACCAATATCCTTTGTTTTTTTTTTTTAATCACAGTGCTGGAGTTTGTTAGAAGAGAAATCACTTGGTGGAAGCCCCACCCCCAGCTGAACGTGGTAACTACACTGAAGCTTACACTAAAGCCCTGTACAATCATTTACATAATTGTGTAGAGTTTGTCTGTACCAGAAAGAATCAAAGCCAGAGTCCCAAGTGAAAACAAACCACCATGGTGGACATCCAGCTTAAACAAACTTTAAAAACCAAAAGATTGCTGTCCAATAAAACAAAGGTGAGGCCCCAGCAATGGAAAAACACCCTCCCCAACCTCAACAGGCAAACAAGACAACATATCAAATCCTCTGAGGACTCTTTTGAGAAAAAAAAACTAGCAAGCACAAATAAGGATAACCATAAGGCCTTTTACAGCTACGTATGTAGACTAAAAAGTAGGATCCAAGTATGTGCAGAATTAGTGACTAATGGTATCACATAAACTGAACCCACAGAGACAGCAAACCTCCTAGCAGATAGGTGTGGTGAAAATTTTACTCCCTTTTCCCCTCCAAATTTATCACAAACTTTCCCCCACCCCTCCCCCACCCTACATATCTAAACAGCCATTAAGCACCCTTTTCAATTGTAGCCTAAGCACAGGCTTTGTTCCTATGGAATGGAGAACAGCAACAGTTATTCCCCTCCACAAAGGTGTCCTAGCAGCAGACCCAGGGGAATTACAGACCCATAAGCCTGACCAGCCTCATACGTAAGGCCATGGAATGTATCATTATGAACCACATAAATAAAGACATAGGTGGCCTCAAAACCCTGGATCCAACTTAGTTTGGCATCATCAAAGGCAGATCCTGCCTGTTAAATTTGGTGGATTTCTTTGAAAATGTGACCAAGGCCACTGACAAGGACAAATCTGTGTCCATGGCATACCTCGACTTGGCAAAGGCTTTCAACACAATCCCACACTCAGGCATTACTGATAAACTTAACAAACTGAATGTAAACCCCTTTGTTGTAAGATGGGTTGCCAACTGGCTCACAAACCAGACACACACACTATCAAGGTGGGTTACTCCACATCAGTCAGCAGATGTCACCAGTGAGGTGCACAGGGGTCAGTGCTGGGCCCCCTACTGTTCGGTATACACTTCTCAGAAATTCAGGCCAAAACTAAGGGGTTGTGGCTGACCAAGTTTGCAGACTACTGCAAACTGGGTGCAATTATCAAATTCCCAAATAATATCAGTATACTCCATAAGAGTCTTATGCAAACCAACAACTGGTGTCGTAGTCATGGTCTCAAACTGAAT
Source organism: Protopterus annectens (assembly GCF_019279795.1). NCBI lineage: Eukaryota > Metazoa > Chordata > Ceratodontiformes > Protopteridae > Protopterus > Protopterus annectens. Next base: position 973,016,070 of record NC_056746.1, read on the forward strand.
GAAATGAAATGCATCATTATTCCCTTCAGCAAAAACAATGTCCCTTCACACTTTCAAATCAACAACAATACCCTAAGTACCCATGAAGTGGTAAGGGATCTGGGATCACAAGTAGATTGTGACCTTAACTTCAACCACTATGTGTCCACTGTAGTAAAGAAGGCTTTCTACATAGCATACTTGATTAGTAAATGTATCGTTTCGAGAGCAATGGAGGTTTAAACCCCACTATACTCAACACTAATCCAACCCATAATTGAGTATAACACCATATTTGGCATGTACCATAGAAAGCACCTGCAACAACTGGAGCAACCTCAGAGGTTTCTAACAAAAAAGATCAAGGGACTCCAGCACGTGCCATACACAGACCAACTAAAGTCCCTGTCACTAAAATCTGTATCATATAGACTTTTTAGGGAAGACTTATGCCTGGCTTACAGAGCAATCTCAGACCCAAACCTAATGAACTTGCTGCACATCCATAAATCAAACAGAACTAGAGCTACCTATTCCAGGGACCTGAATATGGCCTGTGACTTAAATAGGATATGTTGGAGGGACAGATTTGTCTTCCAGTGACTGCCGGGTCTTTGGAATAGGCTGCCAATTCATGTGAAGCAGATCACCTCTATGACATTGTTCAAGAGGAACCTGGATGAGTGGATGCGGCACTATAAATTCTTACCAGGGATAGTGCCCACAACCCTCCTGGACATGGGCAGTCATTACTAAATGCAATCTTGGGTATTAACTAGTGTATCTATGGTATTATATTGGGATGAATCAGCTAGGCTTGAAATGACCTCCGAGTCAATAGCCTAGTAAACTCCTATGATCCTATGATCCTAAAACTGTGTGGCAGACAAGCTAAGCAGGACAAGAGCAGCCCTCACATATGAAAACTAAATCATGGGGCTGTGGGGAGTTCCTCAAGTAAACCTATTTGCTTCATCTATGAACAATTAGCTGGCAATATTCTAGTCCAGGCCCCCATGCTAGTAGATTTGGAAGTCAGAACCCTTTTCCTTCCTTGGACAGGAATGTTCCTGTATGTTTTTCCACCCTTTCTATTGATTTCCAGTACTTCTGAAGATTCAAAAGGAATCTCCCAAGATCATTGTGGTGATTCCCTTCTGGCTCAGGCAACAGTGGTTCTACCTTCTTTTGGAAATGGCCAGGAGCAATTACCACAAGCTTCCTCAGAAACTGGATTTACTCGCACAAGATCAGGGGTGTTTGATACACCCTGACCCCAGTCAACTTCATCTGACTGCCTGAATGATAGGGTCTTAATTCCTTTTAGGACTATTCATTCCATTCAGGACTAGTGTTTTTCTTTTTTATAATATTTGTGTGTATTACTATTCTATGGATTTTCCTCCTCCTATATCAAAGTTTATTTATCAGCCTTTTCAGTATACCTGCCCAGGGATCCTCTTCTTTCAAGGTATTCTCAAGTCAAAATATTTTGAAAGGAGAATTGCATAAGATACCTCCAAGAAAACAGGTAGCCCCTTCTTGGGATCTTACTTTTTGTTAGAAAAGCTAACACTTGCTCCCTATGAAACAGCTAATCTGTCTGCTTGAGGTTCTTAACATGAAAAACTGCGTTACTGATTGCTGTGACATCTGCAAGAACAGTATGCAAGTTACAAGCTCTTATGGTGAATCAACCCTATCTCATTTTCCACAGAGACAGGGTTTCTTTGAGAACTAATATTTCTTTTATAACTAAAGTGTTATCTGAGTTTACTTTAAGTCATATTATCCATCTCCCTGATTTCTTTCCTGAACCTAAAAATAAGGGAGAAAGGATACTCTGTACCTTGGATGCCCACAGACAGCTCAGGTGCTAACTTGACAAAACTAAATCTTTCAGATCCTCAGATAAGTTGTTAATTTCTTGTGAAGGTAAGAATAAGGGACAACCTGTGTCACAACAGACTGTTTCCAAATGGTTGTCTCAGGCTATTACATTTTGTTATACTCACCAGAACAAAACTATTCCAGACAGGGTCAAGGGCCACTCTACCAGGGCACTGGCTTCATCTATGCCTTTTTGGAAAAGGTTGGAAACTAAAAGTATCCTAAAAACAGCAACGTGATCCTCCATTCATACATTTACAAGGCAATTAAAGCTTGATTCTTTCTCTAGGTCTACATCAGGCTTTGCCTGGAACATTATCAACAGAGGGTCCAGAACCCATGCCCTTTGCAATTGCATAAGTAAACTTACCATAATAGTCGATGTTCAAATGACCACTGCTGCAGTAGTCTCTCCCTCTCTCCATCACCCTTGTATTTTGGTGTGTTGTCTATGGCAGTATGTGTGGACATTTGCTTTTTTTTTTGTTACTAGCATTTTCCTTTCAGGATTCAGCCTCCCTCTCTCTCTGTTGGCATGAAAGCTGTGGATGGCTGGAACCAAACCTGCTTTTTTGTCAGCTCAAGCTAACTAATGGTTTAGGTGTATGGAAGGTGCCCTGACGCTTTGGAAGCTGGCTGCCTATTGTATTCTATATAGGATATAACCCATATAGCTAAGGCTACAGCATCAGTGATAATTCTAACATCCACTCTTATGGTAAGTTTACTTACACAGCTATATTTTCTTGTCAAAATCTGGTTCCTGACTAAGATCTGGATATCAGCTGAGCAAAATTTGATAAATAACATTCAGAATTTATCAGTGCTCTTGTTTTTAACATTATTTATTTTACTTTTCTGTCTGTAGCACTTCTCCTTAATACTTTGGTGTTAGACCTGCTCTGCTAAAAGACCACCATGACATAGGAACATGTATAGCTATGCAGTAGCCATTCTTTTCTTGCTTTCTTTCTATCCCTTTTCCTGGTTCTCCTTTTTTGCTCTCTCTCTCTCTCTCTCTCTGTCTCTCTCAGACTCTGCCTCTCTCTCATGTTTCCCACTTTATCTCACTTCTCATTTTTTCTCTTCTGAGCTTTGTCTTCCATCTCCTTTCTGTTTTGTCTGCATCTTTCCTCATCTCCTTTTTGCTGCCTCCTTTCTTTATATACCAATCCTCTATGTGTTCTTCATAATTCTCTCCACAATCTCCCTCTACCTCTTCCTTCTCATTTGGTGATTCCATTTCTCCATTTATTTCCATTTTCAATTTTTTACCTTTTTCCCCTTCATCTCTTGTCATGTTTTAGGTTACTTTCACTCTATCTCCTTTCTTTTTTTCCTCTTCAGTGACTCTTTCTCTCTCCCTTTCCATGTGTTTACTTCTTCCTCTAACTTCATCATATTTTCTCTTTCTTTCAATGTCCCACTCTACCTCTCTTCTCTTCCATCTTTTTAAACTCTATCTCGTTTTATCTATAAATGTTTAGCAAATGGCCAGTATAACCTGTCTTCTGTCCTGACCATAACTCCCTAGACTAGAAATAGATAAACCACATCATGCATTTCAGCCCTTTGTGCCAGCTTCCTTCTTTCTTTTTTATATTATAAATAATTTCAGTATATATTATGAATGTGTTTGATAAAGATTTGTTTAAGTATCTTTTCTGGAAATTGGTAATACAGTCTGTAAGGCCTAAAAATGCATAGACAAGTCACAATGCACCAAAACATAAATGTTGGTTGGTTTACATACTAATATGCACATTTTCATCTCCATTATCTGTAAAATTTAAAGGGACTGGCTGGTGGCATATAATCATGTCAATATGCCATTTTCTATCAAGATGTTAAACTATGGGGAAAATTCCATTTGTGTAAGGATTTAAGTCATTATATTCTGAACACTTATCAAAGAATCCAAACACATGACAGCAGCTACATACCGCAGTGAATGTCCTAAGCCCTTGTAGAATTTATTTACATGCCCAGAGAACTGGAAAATAATTAAAATGAGAGCTTGCATTATGTGTAATTGTGCATTTGCAATTCAAGAGCTTCCTTTGTTTAACTTTTCTTGTACACAGCATGCAGCTTTATTTTAAATAAATACTCTCCCTTTCTGAAGTTACTTTTTGTAAGCATTTATAATTCTAACCAGGTATGAATTAAGTGCATTGATCAGCTAACATGATATTTATTAAAAGTCATGAACAGTCTTTTAAGTCAATTTTGTGATTTTGTATAAATGGTTATACATATATTCAACCATGCAAGAGTGTGTGTGTGTGTGTGTGTGTGTGTGTGTGTGTGTGTGTGTGTGTGTGTGTGTGTGTGTGTGTGTGTGTGTGTGTGTGTGTGTGTGTGTGTGCAAGACTGTGCACATGCACGCTTATGCTCACATGAAGACATGGCCATGCACATTGTATGTACTAATGCACTTTCTGTGTGCAATGCAGCATGTGCTGAGCCAGATTATATTTTTAGTAAAATCATAAAGGTTCATACCAGCTGACCAAGAAGAGCAGTCTGCCCTAACTATATGACACACACTGTCAGTGTTTTCTTTAATAATCTGTTAGAAGCTACTATAAACTAGTTCCGCATAGCAGATTACAGTGTGCTACAACATTATTTTATTGATCATGTTATTGCTCAAAGCACAGGGAAATAAATGTGTAATGCTCTGGGATTTTTATCACACTAAATGAGTCTGTCAATGCCAGTGTGGTCTGTATTCTCTCATTTTATGTTTTAAATGTATTATTTTAATCTACACTTAGATACCAGGGGCTATTAGCCATCTTCTGAGTTATTCTGTATCACACCCTGAACTTTCAGGATTTGCATGCTAATTAATGTATTTTTGTTTCACCACAAAGTACATTTAGTTATTAAGACTACATCCAGATTCATTTTCTTACCTGTGCATCAACAATCCACCAGCTGCTCTATCCAGTAAGCTGGCATCCGAGGTCATGTCACCAACCTCCAGTCACAGTTTATCATTGTTACAACAGATTCCATCACCACAGCATTGTTATCCAAAGCTTAAGACTACATTTGGTATTTTACAAGTGTTTGTGACAAATGTGATAAATGGGAACACATGATGATAATCACTGAATGATGCAGCATGGAACAGTTACAGAGTCCTGCCTTTGGAAGAATGACTGCTGTAATGAACTAGATACTAGGTATTCAAACACAATGCATGGAGTGTGTGAACTCTTTGGAGTATGAAACACTGCATTTCTCATAAGGTTCATCTCAATTGGACCCACATAAATCACAAATATTCACTTGAGGTTCCTGAGTCAAACTTAATGAAGTGTAGTATAGCTGCAGTTGGTTAACCAGTCTCATCCCACACACAAAATGACAGCATTAGATGAAAGAATCATTTTGAAGTTCTATAAAAGTAATTTGGAGTTCTATGGGCTTAGTTTGCTGCATTATCATCATCCCACCAACATCAGGCCTTCTTGGACACTATGGTTTTTACATTTCATGTACATTATCTTTTCAGTTTGGCCCATATGTTCTCCAGGGTATAGCCGTGGGCTAAGTATTTCTGTGTTCTGCCCCAGACCTCATGTCCTATTCATCCAGTAACTTCCTTGATGATCTAGTATGGCCATGGATCCAAGGCCCCCCATCAAAACATACTTCTGATATGTTGATGTTTGGGCTAGTGTAGTAACAGGGCACAACACTACACACTCATCTCCTTACACATGCAAGGCCCAGGCTGCTGCTTCATATGTGCAGTTACAGCAAGCACAAATGTATCACTTTAAGGAGCAGGCTTGAGTTCCTCAAATGGTCTGTAAACTGGCTAAGTTTAACCTTTTTCACAATGACTGAATCTTAAGCAAAATTAATAATAATAACTATTGTGATCTTCCCAGCCTCTAGGTGTGGACATACAGTAATGTTAACACATAATGCTGCTAGACTGACAACAGGGTAAGTGACAGCATGGTATACAAGCAATGGTAAAACATTAAGTTCAATCATGATATACCAGTAATGGTAAAACACTAAATGCAGATGTTATATACCAGCAATGATAAAATGCTAAATGCAGGCAAGGTGTACAAGCAATGGTAAAATGTTAAGTTCAGTTATGATATTCCAGCAAAGATAAAACACTAAATGCAGGCATGATATATCAGCAATGGTAAAACGTTAAATGCAGGCACAATATACCAGCAATGGTAAAATGCTAAATGCAGGAAAAGTATACCAACAATTGTAAGACATTAAGTTCGGTTATGATATACCAGCAATGATAAAACACTAAATGCAGGCAAGGTGTATAAGCAACGGTAAAATGTTAAATTCAGCTATGATATACCAGCAATGGTAAAATGCTAAGTGCAGGCACGATATACCAGCAATGGTAAAACTGTGTAGTGTAGCTATGGTACACGAGTAATGGTAAAATGCTAATTGTAAGCACAATATACCGGCAATGGTAAAACACTAAGTAAAGGCATAATATACTAGCAATGGTAAAACACTAAGTACAGGCACGATATACCAGCAATGGTAAAACGCTAAGTGCAGGTGCAATATACCAGCAATGGTAAAATGCTAAATGCATACAAGGTATACCAGAATGGTAAAAGTGCTTAGTGCAGGCACTGTATACCAGCAATGATAAAGCTAATTTTAAAACTAGTTCAACAAAACCATTTGTGGTGTGGATACACCCCCGGATTTACTAATTATCTGTGCAGAACTAGCTTAGTCCTGCATGGAAGCGGCCGGTTAGGAGCAGTACGGCAGCACACCATGCATATTAATGAAGGTGCACTACCTGAGCTCTTAATCTTACACTGAGCATGTAAGAGTGCAGGGGGCGTGTCTGAGAGCAAAGCTCTCAGAATATACACGCCCCTGCAATGAAGAACAGCAGAAAGCCCAAAAGAATGAGCAAGACCACTCATAGGTGTCCGCATATCCCCAGCAACATCCCCCCATGTGTACAACAACAGTAGTAAACACAAACAATATAAAGATACCTTTTTTTTTTTTATGAAACTGATTAAATCTAACCTTAGGTGCATGGGTTTGCCCATTACTTAGCTATGGTTAATGTAGCTTAAAAGGCTGAAGAGGATAAAAAGGAAGATATATGCAAATGAAGCAGTATAGCAATAGTGTAGTGGGCAGAGCATTTGCCTTATGAGCAGGCATTCCTGGTTCAAGTCCCACTGCAGCACATTTCATTTTCCATGGCAAATCACGTTATGACCAATATTTTAGTAGCATAACCTACTAAATAACATATATTTGTGAACTGGAGTACTGTATTAAATGCAGATGTGAGGTGTCAGTGTCATAATGTTGCAAAGTCCACAGATAATCACATGTGCCCCATACAGTATATGTACACAAGAATCATGAATACAAATGGAAGGTAAAATGTGTAATGAATGATAACTCTATACAGCTTCCAAATGCCCCACCTTCCCAAGAACCATTAGACATTACTGTCTAAATCAGTGCAGTGGTAATCAGGAGTAAGCACTAGTAAGCAAGTGTAAGCACTATTAAGCAGTAGTAAGCAGGAGTAAGCATATGTAAGCACTAGTAAGTGGGTTTAAGCCAGTTTGGGCGGGTGTAAGCAATGCACACACAGGTTAAGCAATATGGAAGCTAACTCTCTGTAAGCATATTTAACCAGAGGTTAGCATAGCTTACCCTCACGCAAACCCATGCAAACCCACTTACAAGTGCTTAAAAGTGCCTTAATCACTCTGTATCCAACAGCCACTGTTCTGCCCAGCAACAAAATGAACAGCCTTGCAGGTCTTGAACCCAGGACCCTATACACTATAGTCACAGTAGTTAACCACCAAGCCATCACAGCAGTACATAAGATTGAGGTATCACCAAACAAACCCTCACTATAGTAAAATCAAACTGAACATGTGAAAGGAATCAGTATACAGTCATATGTTCTATAACCTACTACATAACATAAATATGTGAACTGGAGTACTGAAGTAAGCCCAGATGTGAGGTGTAAATGTAATAGAGTGTTGAAGTCCCCTAATAAACACAAGGACCCCATACAGTGTACGTACACATGAATCATGGATACCAGACATATATATAAGATGTAATGAATAATAAATCAATGCCAAAAAGCAAATATAATGCAAAGTCAATTTTAAGCAATGCTAAGCATTGCACAGGCCAGCTTAGGAGGTGTAAGCAATGTGTAGGCCAGCTAACTCAATGTGCCCAGTGGTATACCCCTTTAAACAATGCCAACTTTAAGTAAGCAGGTTTGCCTATAGCTTAGCCTTTTCAAAACCTGCCAATCAAGGCAAAGTGTGGAAATTTGGCCCTACTTAAACCCAATAGGTAGGAATACATCTCATAACTGGTTGTAGTTTCCCCTTGCAGGCACCATGGCAGAAAGGGGAGAGGAAGTGTGCTTCTGGGCGCAGTGCTGGGGCATCCAGGAGTCCAGAGTCATGGCAGGATTCCTTGTCAAAGACCATGAGCAGAGACTGATGCAGGGCCAGTACCAGGTTCCCAATATAAGACGGAATCCTGGGACCGTCTCTCCAGTGACCTCACCAGTGCCACTGGCATACCCTGAACATATGAGCAGGTCAGGCATCACTGTGCCAACCTGAAGTGGCGAAAGGGGGATCTCTTGGATCAGTGGATCCAAGAGGCTAGGATGACAGGGGAGGTCCCAGCTGTGTGTAAGTATCACTCCACTACCTGTTTAATAATTGCCAGCTCATGTATATTATGGATAGGTATGGCTAAATATTCCTCTTATGTTCTTCACAGTGGCAAGTGAGTGGGCCACGAACCAGGAGGCCCATGGATGATGCCTGGAGATGTTGCGATGCGAGGCAGGTCAGTAATACTCTTGCATGTACTGTCATATGAAATAAATCTAAATGTATTAGTAAATTAATTGCCAGTATAAAACCTGTATTGTTTAAGGCAAGTACTGCATACACTGGAGAATATGGCAGGAAGAGTCTCATATAGTTTGTATGTAAATAAAAGCATAATAGCCTGACAATAAAGGTCTAACTGCTGGACTGCATGTGTATACTCTGGTATCATATGGTAATGTAGATTTGCAATCACTTAATAGTACTGTTGTATTAAGCACTGTTACCCACACTGTGCAACATAAATAGAATGTGTAGGAATGTCTGTATATGACTGGTGTAATCCCCAGAGGTCATTTAGTACAACTGAGAGACACATAGACAGAAAACAGTGAAAAGGCAGACAACAAAATCCAAATAGCACATGCAACTGAGATGTGAACTGTTGTATTTTTAGCACACACAGCCATGGTTTGAATCCTGGGAGTGGTAGTAGTCTGCATACAGAATCATACCCCACAACTGTACAGATATGTCCAGAATGTCCAGTAAATTGGCCCATATCTGCTGCCTGTCACCCTGTCCCCTGGGAAATCAGTGGGATGATCCCAGATGTATAGGCAGCAAACAGGAAATACAACTGATTGTCACACATCTATGAGAACAAAGCTGGCACACTAGCAACTCCCCAAAATCTTATGAGAGTAATAAGCCATGTATGTCCCATTTACACCCCATGTTGTCAAGCTGTGACCAGAGTGTGTACAGTAACAGAGTGAGATGTATGTGCATAATAGTAATGTGGAATCTGGTACTGTGTGTGGCAACATTCAGGTAGTGCTAACAAACATTGCTCCCACAGGTCTGTCAGATATGAACACTGTGCCCAGAAATAAAAGAATGATACCCTGTACTGGTACTGTTTACTTTGGTATTGTATGGCATTGTGACTGATGCAGTTGCTCTGAATAATAAGGTATTACTCATCACTGTCACCCACACTGTGCTACATAATATAACTGTCTAGGAAATCCTGTATAAGAGTGTTGTAATACAAGGTCAGAATGTAAAACCACAGGAGAATTATAAGACAGAAAGCAGATAGGAGATATACAGCAATATCTATATAGCACACACAACTGTGATGGACAGTGTTTTAGTTTTAGCAGACACAGCCATGGTCTGAATCCTGGGAGTGGAAGTAGGCTGCATACAGAATCATACCCCACAACTGTACAGATAAGTCCAGAATGTCCAGTATATGGGCCCATATCTGCTGCCTGTCACCCTGTCCCCCTGGGAAATCAGTGGGATGATCCCAGATGTTTAGGCAGCAAACAGGAAATACAACTGATTGTCACACATCTATGAGAACAAACCTGTCACTCTAGCAACTCCCCAAACTGTTATGAGAGTAATAAGCCAAGTATGTCCTATCTACACCCCCATGTTGTCAAGCTGTGACCAGAGTGTGTACAGTAACAGAGTGAGATGTATGTGCATAATACTAATGTGAAATCTGGTACTTTGTGTGGCAACATTCAGGTAGTGCTAACAAACATTGCTCCCACAGGTACAATGGATATGAACACTGTGCCGAGAAATAAAAGCTTGATACCCTGTACTGGTACTGTTTACTCTGGTATTGTATGGAATTGTGAGTGTTGCAGTTGCTCTGAATAATAAGGTATCACTGATCACTGTCACCCACACTGTGCTACATAATATAACTGTGTAGGAAATCCTGTATAAGAGTGTTGTAAGTCACTAAAGGTTGAAGAGGGCAATAGTCTACATATGTCCCGGTTCACCTGCATGTGGTCAAGACATGGCCAGAGTCTGTGCAAAAAGAGATGGACAGGTATGTGCATAACATCAACCTGGAATCTGGGAGTATGTGTAGAAACAGTTAGTGTTAACAAACATTTCCTCCACAGGTATACCAGGTAAGAGGTGTATACTGCAGGTAAAACCAGTTCATGTATAAAGATGATGACAGCCATATCACTGTCCAAACTAAGGCAATAGGGTAGTGTAGTAATACTTGTAAGGTACAGATAACAGCACTGACTAGGAAAGTAATGTGAACTACAGGAATATACTAGTTGTTAATTGACATCTTTCTCTCCCACCCACCATATCTCCAACAATACACTAAATACCCACCTCAACTGGTATGTGATGACTCCACTGTTATGTTGGGACATATGTCCTATTGGTTGATAATTATTTAAATCTGTTTCTATGCATGTGCTATGTTGAAATACTCCAACATTGGTGGCATGGTGCCATCAATGTACCTGCATGCTGTTGTTATTACCACTGTGGTCCCATATATGCATGTGTTCCGTTTGCTATGCAACTGTTCCATATCTGGTGTCTGGGTTAATGGGAATATCTATGCATGCTGTTATACCTAACCCTGGAATGTGTTGACTATTACTAACCCACATATGTTGATACACCATAAACACCATAGCACGTATGGGAATGCTGGTCACAGCAGACCCACCTGTCCCACCTCAGCTGGCCGTGGCACTGGGCACCAGCACATCTGGGGCCCAACCTGGGACCTCCTCGTCCATTGGTCCTGCACCACCTTTGGGTGGAACCACCTCAGCAGATGGGGCTCACCCCCCCGGGAGTGGACGTTGACAGGAAGCTGTCACCCATTGCCAGGTCCGGGCTATGGTGTGTAGAGAGCTCGATCAGCAGTTTGGAGATCTTCTACACCAGCTTGAGGGCCACATGTCATGACTAGAGGGTCAGCCTGGCTCTCTGACTCAGCCCCCAGCACAGCCACCTTTGGGGCTGTGAAGGTGCAGTGGTGACTGCCCATGGGTGGGGATCTCAGTCCCACTGTTTCCACTAGGGGGCTCATGGGCTTCTGATTTCCCAACACCCCTCCCCATCAAGGTGTTTACCCCCACATGTGTCATATACCACCCCTGTATGCATCTTGTTTGTCTTGTCTGTTAACCTACCCAACCTACCTCCCCAAATATACCTACTATCCCTCCCCAACATCCCACTCTCACCTGAAAAAAAAGGGCAATCTGTTCCCAAAAAAATATTGCCCCATACATAGCTGTCCATTTCACACACGTGTCCACTGGACACATGTGATCTGATCTAATTGGCATTACAACATATTATTGTTGTCCTCACCCCTTTCTTAGGGGTTTGAGTCCAAATCTACCTCCAAAGTCACTGTATATGCACAGCTGTTGCTGTAGAAAAAATGGGCAGCTATGGACCTTCCCTACACCCTCCTGCACATATCTAGCTATTTTCCCCACTGTCTTTCCCTCTTTGTGCTCCTTCTTCACCACTGTCCTATCAACCCTTTTTTATTTTAAAGAAATTAGCGTGGAGGTAAGTGGCAGTAAGCACTTTTCAGCAGCAGTAAGCGGGTTTAAGCCTGTTTATGTGGAGGTAAGCAATGCCTTCACAGTTTAAGCAATTGAGAAGCTAAATCAGTATAAGAAACTGTAACCGGAATTTAGCAGTGCTTACCTCCGTGCAAACTCTCGCAAACCCACTTACAACTGCTTAAAAGTACCTTAATCACTCTGTATCCAACGGCCCTTGTTCTGCCCAGCAACAAAATAAACAGCCTCTGCAAGGCTTGAACCCAGGACCCTGCACACCATAGCCAAAGTGATTTACTACTAAGCCATGTCAGATACACATAACCCTGATGTTTTCACAAACATATCATCCAGCCCAGTCATTCAACAGTACAGGAAATGTATTTAAACATGTAGATGTATGTGTGTGTATATATATATATATATATTAATATCTAAATAGATATATACATATCTATATATATATATATATATATATATATATATATATATATATATATATATATATATATATATATATATATATATATATATATATATATATATATATATATATATATATATATATATATATATATATATATATATATATATATATATATATATATATATATATATATATATATATATATATATATATATATATATATATATATATATATATCTATATAGGTATATACAGACATACATCTGTAGATAAAAATGGGAACATAACAAAAACATATATGTCCACATGCACCGTTAATGGGGTTGAGGGGGCCCAAACAACATATGTCTTGTATGTATAGATATCCCCCCACAGCCAAACACATCTGCCCTGCAATACACTACCAACTGTTGCAGATCCCATAACCAGGACCTGACACAACATGGGCACAAGATGTTAACAGTACTCCATCCCACCTGTATGATGTCAGGCTGGTATCAGTAACATATCATGCAGTACAGTCTGGCTACCATAGGGAATGTACAATGTGGAAGCAATCAACATCCCTAGGATACATATACACAGACACATATATGCAGATACAGATATATATATATATATATATATATATATATATATATATATATATATATATATATATATATATATATATATATATATATATATATGTAACTACACATACACACAGAGATATGTATAGGAAGATACATATGTAGAAGGTGCACACAATATGGAACAGCCACTATGCCTACAGTTACCACCTTACCAACTGGACACTGTATGAGCCACCCATACAAATGACAATTGTTGCCTGCAACATATACCCACAGAGAGGTCAAAGGATATAACACCACACACAGGTTTGCATACATGGGAAAGCTTTATTTGTGTACTATTACAGTTGTATATGCCATGTCATATAGCTGTTTAGACACTGACATACATATAAACAGAGTAATGCAACTGTGAAACAGTTATATTAATACAGTAGTCTGGAAAGGTTTACATATGTTGCTGTCCAGGCCGAGGCCTTCAAGTAGTACAATAGTAAAGACAGACTGGGCCACAGGATACCAATCAATCAACAGTAAGTAATGCAGATGTATAGTCCAGCAGCCTCTATCTACACTCTGTACACAATCCCTAGGGGTAAAGACCTCAGTTGACACAATGGGATGTATCTGTTACATAACAAGGCATAACTGACACCATCACAATCACACTGACAAACAGAACAGTCTGTATGGCAGGAGGCAGTAGGCCTGCATTTACCCAAGGTGAATTGTATGGTAATGTACATCCAGATACCTTAAGGCAGCTTACCCCTGATACCCCCACATGTTGTAACAGCCTAGGTTAGTTATGGTGCATCCCCCAGACTCAATAATACAGGGCCATATACCACTGTTACATACACTGGCCTCTGGAGTGCATAAGGGCACACATGTATTGTGTAGGTGAAGCCCACACATATATGGACCCAACCCCACAGTATGTGTGGGGGACACAACAGCAGTGGACTGATGGCAGGAATGGCAGCATGACATACTCACAGCCCACTACATAACAACCCCTGACAGCATGTCATATGTACAAAGCCTGGTATGTAGGTGGAGGACAGAGGCTGGAACACAGGCCCATATGTGTAAAACTGTTGTCATACACTAAGCAAGTAGCTGGTGTTACAGGATAGTCTGCAACATACCCTTAGTCAGGAATATGAAGTTAGAAACAGAAATGGATGTAGCCATGTACTGATAGCACTCAACACACACACTGCCAGTGATATATCTGACACAAGACCTGTGTGGTGGACAGACAAAACATAATAGGCACACCTCTGGCCATCAAGAGGATAGGCCCACAGTTGAGAGCTATGCAGACAGACTGCATTCCAAGTTAAACTAGTATGTACACACAAACCCTGTAACACTGGTGCTATACAATGCATACAACAACACTACTCACACTCTGTCTGTAGTTCTGGAACCTCCTACAAATATGTAGCTGGCCTGAGTGTGCAGGTTCTCCTGTAAGAGGTATTGCTACCTGCTGTCTGTAACACTGCTGCCCACACACAGGAAGGATGTCCATCATACAGGAAAGGTAAAGGGACCATGCCCACATGATGTAGGGATTTATAGTAGTTGGTTGCCATGACAGTGGTAATTGGAAGTACTACACAGCATGCTGCATGCAGGTAGCAAGTGGAGGACACTGATTGGTGCAGAGGCCATCACCTGATCATGTGCATCACCTACAAATTCCATGCTGCAATCTATGCAAAGCAGCTCATTCCATTTACTGGAGAGAGACTGAGAGTGAGAGAGAGAGAGAGAGAGAGAGAGTGCATATAAGGCACAGAAAAAAAAAACATCCAGAAGAGTCTGCATTCCCAGAACAGGTATGTGAAGTATATATGTATGTAATTGACCATAGTACTTGGTCCATAATAATGGGATAGATGATGTGGAATGATTTATATGTGCCTTCAGGTGTTGTTGTTGTAATGATGTTCAGCTGAACAACTGCTAAGGACAATAGAGTCCATCCCTGTGGGTAGTGGGCCATACCCATCAACCGTGCAGAGCAGCACTGACTGATAAGATGTAAGCCATCATAGTGTGTGTTGTGTAATGGGAAGTATGTATATTATGTGGCCAATAGCTGGTGGTGGAAGTAATGCCATAATGATGGACACGTGGGTTCCACAGCCCACCTCTTGCAGGATACTCAGGTTAACCTGTATTGTAGCATGCAGGAATGCCATAGGTGTGTAATAGGGTTACCTGCAATCTGGCCCTACATATACCCCCTAATGTCAGGCTGTGTCCATATGTGGCACCTGTCTGTGTTGTAGCAAGGCAGAACAGTGCAGCTGTGCAGGAAGGTGTTGTGAGATTGTGGACCTGATGTCTGAATGTACCCCACATATAGGTATGCATATGTGTACATATATATATATATATATATATATATATATATATATATATATATATATATATATATATATACATGTATGTCCACAAATATACAGATACCCATGTGTAGACATATATATGAGCACATATATACATCATATATATCTACACATATATAGATATATACCTATATGCACATGTCTACATATATACAAACACACACACAAACATATATGTATGTAAATACATGTCCCCTATATTACTACCACAGTGCTGCATGCTATGTGTGAGGAAACAGCACACATAGCAATACACACAGATATCTACAGCTGTCAGTGTGTGCAACATGGATGGGTATGTCACATGTGAACCCCTTGTTGGGACCACATTGCCCTTGTCTGTGAAGTATGGAATGGGAATATGGGGAAGTATGGCAGGTATAGTTGTGGAGGTGGTCAGGGTTGGTAGATATAGAGGACAGCCTACAGGGGTGGTATGTGACACATGTGGTGGGTAAACACCCTGGATGGTGTGTGTGGTCTGTGATGTGGATGCCCCATGGGCCCCAATATGGACACAATGGGAACAAGCCTCCCACCCACTGCTACTCACAACAGCAGTCCATGTCCCAAAGGTGCCTGGCCTGGAGGCTGAGCAGGAGGAGCATGTGGGCCCTGTGAATGTGTACTGGGTGCCTCAAGGTGATGTAGCACATCCCACATGTGTCTGTGGAGCCTGTTATGGAACAGACCCTGGACCTGACCTCAGGGGACAGGAACATGTCTGTGTGTGCCCCAGGGGGACAACATCCCCTGGGTTGGTTCCACCTGATGGTATTGCTGGACCAGTACATGAGGAGGCCCCAGGGTGGGTCACACATGTGATGTGGCCTGGTAACATGGGCAGATGAGTTTGGAGAGGTGGTTCTGCTGGCCAATAGTACATATACATGCTATTGTGTCACTGTTATAGAACATATGTTGGTAGTAATAGTCTACACAATCCCAGAACATGTCCAACAGCATGCATAGATAACCCCAATAACACAGAATGTCAGATGTGCAGCAAACACATAGCAAGCATACCACAGGCATATATGGAACCATTGTGGCCCTGACAATGGCATGCAGGTGAATAGTCTGTAACAGGCCAGCAATGATAGTGTCCACACAGGGAACATGGCTACAAACACATTGCACAAAGTGTGGTACAGTACAATATCTGCCCCACTGGTAGGTATGCTGTAGCCATACCTATTGAGTTGTGTGTACAGTTTGTTGTCACTGATATGGTGGGGGTGACAGTGATGTGTATTAAGAACTGTGGTAACCTTGCTGCATGACTTGCTCACACCTGTGTCCATCTTTATGTCTTTCAGGCATGATGTCCCATGGAAGGCTGCCAGCCTACACAGCAGCTGAAAATGAAATCCTGCTGAATGACCTCATACAGCACTATGCAATCTTGTTTGGCTGGGCCACCCATGATCAGCAGGAGTGGACCGCCCTGTGGAATGACCTAGTCCACAGGGTCAATGATGTCGGACTGCACAACCGCAGTTATGAGCAGGTCCAGCATCATTGTTCTGACCTGCTTTGCAATGCCTGTCGGCATGCTGCTGCAGTCTGGGGGATCACCTCACCACAGGGGGGCCATGCCATCCATCCCCCTGACATGTGTGGAGGAGTTCCTGGCCAGCCTCGTGGCACCTGTCCTTCCAGCCAGTCACCAACCGCCAGACACCTTTGTGGAGGTGGGTGCCACCCACACACTGGCTGAGGAGCATGCAGGTAAGGCCACAGGGCACATCAGTAGACCACTGTTGCATATACATCCACATCGGTACAGGTAGATCATGCATATCTGACATGTCATAGATATATTTTGTTGCTGCATAGTAGTGATAAACAGATGTCCATATGTGGTAGTATTGTGGAAATGTACTGTTGATGTATTGTAATGCTGCACCCACCCTGTAGCAATGCCACAGGTGTGGCCACTGACTTTGCATCTCTCACCCTCTTATGTAGGTCCCTCCGGGATACCACCAAGGCAGCAGCCTGTAGCTGGTGAGTATGGTTTATGTAGATGCTTGCCAATACACCGGGCATGTAATGGTGATGGTATATTCCATGCACACATCTAACACACCTACCCAGAATGCATGCTGTACATGTGCATGTATTGTTGCTGTTAAATGCATGGCATCACAGGGTGACCATGATGGGGTATTGGAAGGGTATGTCAGACACCTGCATGATAACTAACATCCTGTCATTGTGGAATGTGTCCACAGGGAGTAACATAATGGTGGGAGACATGGCCTACAGTAGGGACATGTTTGGAACAACACCCATATACAGTGCAACACCAGTGTATATACCTGTAGGACAATGGCAACTGCTGCAGAGTTACACTATGGCATAAGGCATTACAGTGGTCCACATTATCAGCTGGGACTAGGCTGTAACATGTGGTGTTCAGTGTATGGGACACTGCAAAGTGACACACATGTGTAGGCCTTACTTGTCATGCATCTGCAAAAAGGCTGAAGGAGGGGGTGTCAGCATGACACACCAGTGCACTGCAGCAGGGATCCTAAGGATGCTAAGAATGGCTGTATCTGCACATAGTCAGGTTCAGGACCTGTGGCAGATGTAACCCTACCCCCACAGCAATAGTGATGGCAGTGTGTGAACACCAAGGGATGTGCACATGAGTAGACCTTGCAATCATGCAGATTAGGGGACATGTGTAGGGCAGACTGAACATACACTGGCAAATGCAGATGGCCCATGCTAGTATACCCCTGCCAGGAGTAGTGACTGCTGTAGTACACATAACAAGAGGTGCAACAAACTGTCATGATAAGGGTGTGCACACATATGCCCACACAGAGTGTATGCATTGTGGTCAGCATCCACACACCTAACACATTCTGTAGACACTGCATGTGAAAGTACAGGACATATGTCACATATCGGGCTCATGTACTGTTAAGATATGCGGTGATGTGGTCCCATGGCAGATCAAGGATGGGTGCATCATATCAATAAGGGTGTGTACACCCCCATAGCCATGGTATGCTCTGATGGTTGTCAGTGTAAGAGTATTGGATTGGTCATACATGGTCCGCTGATGTTGAGAGCTGTAAATCAGACATCAGGCATTCACAAATGACATCTGTCCACATATCATCCCAGGTATGTGTTGCTGAAAAACATAGGGGCTGTGAGCATTAAAGCTGACATAACTGACACAGTAGTACACATTCAGCAATGGGTTGTACACCTGTGAGGTGTGGTGCACAGTACATGGCAGGGTGCAGAACAGGTGCACAGCAATACTGTGTACATGGGTGCAGTGGTATCCAGGGGAAGGGGCATCACCTAGTGACACAGCACATGCATCACACACATGTATACTGTTGCTAGCATGGATTGACTATAGCTGCACTGCATGCTGTTGTGTACCATATGTTATGCATGTTGACAGATGGGTAATAGGAGGACTGTGTGTACTATCATTGTGCAACCTCACCTGTATGTGTGTGTGTGTGCATCCTGGTGGGTAGTTAGTTTGTCTGTAGGGTCACTCTGGTGAAGTGGAGGGAGGTTGATGCATGTAGGATGCATGTGTGCATGTGTGTGTGTTTGTGTGGGTGGCCATGTATGCACATGTGTGATTGTGGGGTGTTCATACAGCAGTACCTCCCTTTGGGATCATGCAGTACATGGACATGGACTGCCACATTACACACCAGGAATACTTGTCATGTATGTAATCACAGGACAGCTGATAGTATAATATGGTCTGTAGCATGGAACAGGCATTGAGAGGGAAGGTAGACACCAGGTATACCCTTAATATTGCATTCAGCAGAGAGGTGACCTACAACCCACGTATGCAGCACTACAGATGCATTGGGGAAGTACTAGTCAACACCAGGGAGTGTATCCATATATTACAGTTGTCACATGATAGGCTGATTGAGCAGCATATCTGGCATGTACTGAGCAATACATACACATGACACACCAGTGCATGATATTATGGAGTGAACATAGTAGCCCACACATATAGGGGCCATGCTCATGATGTCTGGACATACACAGGGTGAACACTGAATGACAGCAGTGAGGCCATCTAAAACCACTACACACAGGTCAGGCAGGTAATGTAGTAACAGGTCTTGTGTTGTGATCACTTGTGTAGGCATTTAGAGGACTGATATGTTAATGAGTGGTATCAATGTGTGTATGTTACCAAGTGTGATGCAGGATGGGGAACACATGGAAATATACGTGGGACTGTCTGTAAAGTCACGGACAGGTAGGTATTATGGTGGTGTGTGTGTGTGTGTGTGTGTGTGTGTGTGTGTGTGTGTGTGTGTGTGTGTGTGTGTGTGTGTGTGTGTGTGTGTGTACTGTTAGGCAATGCTGTACAGGTTTTAAAGTGCATTTATTGTTTTCCCCACAGGTGGCGAGGTGGGTCAGGGTCCCTCCTGCATGCAATCTGATGTTGGTGTCCATACAGACACCGAAGATGATGATAGTACTGTTGAGGCACAGGTGGGGTTGTCAGGGGCCAAAACAGTGCCATCATTTGACATCCCCCTTTTAGCCACCCCAACCCTGCACACAGTTTCAGTGCCTATACATACCCCATCACCAGTGGCCATAGTGGAGGGACAGCTGGCATTTGGTGGCAGTGCACAGGAAAGTGTGGTAACCATGCCTACTGTGTCTGGTCACAGCAGGCATAGCCAGATGTCTGGCAGGGCACCACATAGGCAGATGTCCCAGGGTGCTCGTGGTAGGGCCACTGGACATCATGCCCCTGGCAGAGGTGACATAGCTGGTACCAGCAGGTGCATGTTTCAGGCTGTCATGGTGGTGCAGGCACATATGGAACATTACACCAGACAGGGCCTGAGGCTGCAGAGGGCTGCTCTCACATCTGCAAGTGACAACTTCCATGAACTGTCTGGTGCCATCCATGCTTATACTGAGCTCATGGATAGATGGTCTGGTGAGATGATGGCCCTCATCGACCGTGGTATGTCCATGCTTGAACATGTGGTGGGGGTGCGGCAATGGCCACGTGGATGTAGGCCAGCAACACCAACAGCTGGCAGTCAATGTGGACATGCTAGGACACCAAGGGGCTCCCGTAGTGGCAGTACCAGCCCCAGCAGTGTGGGGGGTGCTGTCCACACCACACCACAGCAGGCCATGAGCATGTGGTCCTGGCCAGTCCCAGGAGGGACCTGGTACCAGCGGACATTTGTCATCATCAGGTGAGAGTAGCACATCGAGGCCTGTACCTGGACATGCCCATGGAACCCCTGGCAGGCACAGTCCACATGTCCATGGCCAGAGGCAGTGAACTGCACACCCTGCCAGGTATGGTCTGCAGCTGTCCATAAACACCTGTGTAGGGCAGCCACATGGCAGAACTGTGTGCATGCATACCCACACACTATACAAACACACCTAGGGCAACCCCATACCTACACACACCACATCACCATGCCCAGTTCACCTCAGTACACCCCTCACCCACACACATGGTGTCAAATGTATGGCCCACCCTTGGCCTCTGGCAAACCAACAACACACCCTGTGCATATGATGATACCTGTGCCACATCCCTGTCATCCATACCATCAATGCAGGGACAGGCTAATATGGTTCTGATGCACATGGTGACTGTACTACAGTGTACCACAGTACTGCAGTGTAACATGTTGTAAGGAGTAAAGTGTAATGCATATATGTCAGGTAGTGTAGCCATCCAGCAATGATGCATTATAGCTGTTAGTAACACTGGTTGATTGTGGTCTCTATAATGTTATCCATTTGTGTTGTAGGTGTACATGTGTCAGCATGAGGATGGTCTGCAGTCATATTCCACAATGGGGTATGGCACTGTGGTGACACCATGGCTGTGACATATCTGGGGTACAGTTGAACACATGTCACAGGTTAGTATAACAGTTATTGCCTGTGCCACATGGACAGGTGACCTGCTGGGGCATGTATAATCTGCAACCTGATGTAGACCCATCCACATACATGCACACTGTTACTTGGCAACACTGGGACTAGACCCCTACCTAGGTATGTAGTGATACTGAAGTGTGTGGCTTCCATTGCACACACCACACAGCATTTAGGGTGAGGTGTGTCCCAGGTTACATGTTACATGCAGAACATCCCCAGACATGTACAGTATGCTAATGGGGATGTAATGGGTGTATATGGACAATACATAGTGTGACATACCTTCATATACACATTAACAGACACATAACAGGCAGACACACATCCAAGAGACCAGGGCCTATCGCTGCTAACTAACTTGACCATGTGTCCAATGTGTTACAGGTAGGCTGCACACAGCACATGCATAACTGGCCTGGAATGTGGTATCAGTTACCTGTATGGTTGATGGTGACAGTGGTAACCATAACATGGTACATGGGACATATACCGGGTGTACCTTGGTGTAATGACAGTGTACACAGCACCCACATCCCCCAGTGGATATTGTACTCCCTGAAACCCATGATGACACTCTGATATACCCACCATCACACATTGGCCATGACTGTGATACAACCCATTGTAGATCCCAACAGTGGTACTACAGGGATATGCATCTAATGCACATGCCACATGCATAGCAGGGTGTTGCATTGTCATGCCTCACCTATGGGCAGCAACAACACTATCTGTACTACTGTGTGGCAATGGGTATTGTAATAGGAGTATGTGGCCTAGGAATGCTGTACCCTACAGATAAATGGACATGCACACATACACACACTTGCCAGAACACAATGGGTATCCCATGCCTATCAACCCATTTGTACAACACTGTTGTGATGGTACTGCAAGGCTCATGTAGCCGGTATGGAGAGGAGCTTAACAGGGTACATGTAATGTCCCATACAGCAGCAGCCACAACTGGCTATGGAAATGGGTGTTGTGGTGGTTGTGAAGGCCCTCATGGAATTCCCATGTACAGGTGTGCTAACACACAGACACTGCTATACTCAGTCATGCACATGTACACATGTGTCAGTACTGGGGTGCATCTCTGCAGGTGGTCATAGCTGTGTACCTAGCTATTGTCCAAGGAGAGATGGGTTGTGTAGGGGTTGTGTGTACAGTGGTATCCTGCCACCTGCCATGTGGCAGCAGGCAAGCCATCGACAGACACTACTGTGGTGACCCTCAGGGTGGAAGTGACATGCATCAGCCATTCCTCCAGGTGCCTCCTGCACATGGCCACTGAGGTGATCAAGTTGACATGCATGCAACATGCATTACAACACATGGTTAGTGTCTGTGATGGAGACCTGTACCCAAGCATGTTCAGTTGACTGTGGTAGTGTAGTGGAGGTACCCATGGCATGTGGTGCATACAGGGTGTTATCTCCAATATGTGCCAGTTCTTACACAGCTGGGCAGACATGTCAGTGTCAATCAAGCTTAGGATGCCTGTACATATCCCAGCTGGATACCTGCCATCTGCACATCTGTACAGGGACTGACAGTCATCAGCTTGGCAAGTAGCTATGCAGTAGGATGAATGTGTTGACAGATAGACATTTGACAACAATATGTATGCCATAACTACATGTCAGGAGCCCTCACTATCATGTGCTGTACAGACGGTAGTCTACAGTTACATTCCACATGTCGGATCATTACCCAGTAGGGGTTATATACTGTGACACAGCTCACACACCAGGGATACAACAGGGAGGCCTCAGAGTCCAGCTATGCCTGCAGGTGTGCCTGTTGTCAGTACTACATTTAGCACTCTACTCTTGCATGGGTAGGCACTGTCAACAGTAGTACCGCCATGATACACTACATGCCAGTGTGACAGCACATACCCTGGGCTACTACCCCTGTATGTAACAAAGTCACATGGATAACAGTGCTGTACAGGCCTCATATACATCTGTGTCCCAGACATGACACTCACACCCTTGCTACTGTAATGACAGCACATAGGTGCATGTATTGTACATGGCATTACATACACTTATTACAGATGTCATTACCCTGCTATGTTATCAGACTGGGTGGTGTGAACTGGTTACCAGGGCTAAGCCATGCTTAGCAGGTATCAACATTGCTGCAATATAACAGCTAAGCTGATTTGCGCACTGGTAAGTGAAGCCTACACTGTGTAAGCACCTGTACATTTACCCATAGCTTAGCACCGCTTAGCTTCACGCAAAACCTCGCAAACTATGCAAACGTGCTTAAAGCTGCTCAAAACTGCCTTAACCACTCTGTATCTGACAGCCCTTGTTCTGCCCAGCAACAAAATGAACAGCCCTTGCAGGTCTTGAACCCAGGACCCTGTACACTAAAGTCACAACACTTAACCACTACACCATGACCACTGTGAAGACAGCTGTTGTTTTCCAATATATCTGTCAATACACATATTGATTAGTATTGAACAATTGCCTTTACTTCCACAATTGTGTAGTACTTGTTATTAATATGACTGTTGCATCACATATGTTGTTTTAACATAATGTACACATAGCAGATACATACGGTGAGATACATCTGGGAGAGTATACACAACTGTGAGGTTTACACATGACAGGAATATGGATATATACATATAATAGGTTGATATATGTCTACATGTACATACACATGTATATTCATGCATATGTCTGTATACACATCTGTATAGTGCAACATATATATGGCCATGTGTACATCTCTTCATATGTACATATATATATATATATATATATATATATATATATATATATATATATATATATATATATATATATATATATATATATATAGCTATATATGTATGCACATCCTATGTGTACAGATATGCCTATTTATGTAGATATATATGTAGATATCTATAACTATATGTGCATACATATCTATTCTGATATACCTATTACTGTCAATATATATGTAGATATCCATAAGTATATGTGCATATGTATCTCTATCTGTATATGTGTAGACATATATTGCTGTGTATATGTATATATCTGAGTGTTTATATATATATATATATATATATATATATATATATATATATATACATATACATATCCATCTATGTATGTTGATATGTATATGTGTATATATCTATATAGATATATGGATAATTATATATACATATATGTCCACCATATGTCCTGAACATGGAGTGGAGCCCTACCTCAGCCCCAATAGTCCCAACCTCTTAGTGCAAGGGGATGTCAGGTATGTAGTGCAGGTATATATGTAGACTATTGCTACTGTGATAGGGGTTGTCTTCACAGACATGTTGTGTGGGAGGTCACATCTGCTTTTAACATGTGTGCCATTGGCTACTGACAGACATCCTAAGGACATCATAGTACAGTACCACTGCTAGCACAGTAATGATCCTGTGGACTACAGCAGAGATATGGCCAATAAATGTGGACAGTCTGACACACTCTGGTCAGTCCAGAGGTATACACAGAACCCCTTAGTGCAAGACATGTGGACCAAGCCTGACAATGTGGATGTTAACAGCCATGTAGATGGGTATAACATGTAAATACTGGTATACATTTGCCCCCATAGGTTATGCATTCACACACCCCTGTCTGTCCTGACACATAATAACCACTGGTACAGAGGTGCCATGGCCACATACTACCCACTAGTTAGTGACATACATCTGTACAGCATCCCACTGCTTTGTCTGACATACATGACTGTTATGGTGGCCTGGCAGCAGTACATCTGGCAAGTATCTGGACATAACATCACACTGGGTAAGTACACTAAGCTGCTAGGCATGTAACAAAGCACTGTGCAGGCTACAGGCAGACTGCCACAACACTGGCCTACATTTCTTATGGGGGAATACACATGTACCTGCATATATAGCAGGCTCTACAGGCATGTCACAGCACAGAGTAACAGACACCTGTGTGAAAGTGCATAACCACAACCAATGTGAACACAGCCACAGCCACATATGGTAGCTAGTGTAATATTACAGTATATGGACTATCTGATCAACACCATCCTCATATGTGCCACTCACACACTAACCCTACATATACTGGGCCACTACACAGTGTGGTCTGATGCCTGTCTGTGGTATGGGACATGTGTGTGTTTGGCCCTACAAACATGTAAGCTGATAGGGTAACATACAGTGGAGCAGCATGTAACATCAGATAGAACAGGACCAAGAACAATGACATCTACCACAGTCTGTACACAGGCCAAGGTACATATTCACAATACACACACTGTTGACAATCACCATAAGTACACAGACCTCAGTACTGTACACACAACCACAGTATGCCCAGGTTATGTCCTCAAAGAGAACCCCTACTATACATAACATGTGTCGCAGTCTGATATCCCACTGGCTTGTTATCAGATATGATGTCAATAAATTATGGTGTACAGGACATATGCACCTCTTACTGCATGACATATGTACACAGGTTGACAGAGTTGTGGCTGGAGGCACAAACACAGGGCCAATATTGACATGTTGCTGTGATAACCTCATACATTTACTGTTGTAACAGGGTTTGTTGCAACATATGTCCTATGAGGGATATGAGGTCAGTAACTCTCATGTCTGTCACCATGTACTGTCTGCAATCCTCACACTATGCTTCTGCAGTTCACAGATAGGTGCTCTGTGGGTAACACAAGAAACAAAAGGCACCACACACTGCCCAGTCTGCAGATGACCCTACAGATGGGGGTTTCCTCAGAAACATAGCACTGTCATGACAGGTATTAAAACATGTAGAACAGCCATATCCACACACACCCTGTTAAACCAACATTACTCCAAATGCAGAATAGCAACACTTACATTCTGTAGTCATGTCAGGCACATCCCCCTCCTGTGTGTTGGCCTGTTTCCACAGTGTATGTTGTTAGAGGTAAATCCCCAATCCATCTGTGATGCTGTTTGCCAAACAACAGATCTAGGTCCTGCTCACAGTGAATGAAAAGGCCCAACACCAACATGATGTTCCTAGATATTGGAGTGTGTTTCCATGCAATTGGCTATGGGAATGTTACCACAGCTGTTCCACATGCAATCAGCTAGAGGAGGGCTGCAATTCATGCAGAGGCCATCAGCTGATCATGAGCATCACTTACAAAACACATGCTGCTGCCTAAGCAAAGCAGGTGTAAGTCTCCACATCCACCAGAGAGGGAGTGAGAGAGGCAGACAGAGGCAAAGATAAGTCAGGGAGGGGTGGGAGAGTAAAACTTAAGCATGTTTGTGTCACACACCTACCAGTACAGGGTATCAAACCCCTGACTGACTATGTATTGCTATCACATGTCTATGCAGTTATTGGATGTGCCACATAGGTTACATGTTGAGGAGCTCTCCAAACGTATATGTGATGGTGAGTGACATCTGCAACAGTGATATGGTAGCTATACGGTAGGTGTAGTACACATGCCTGTCCACATGAACAGGTGTCAGTGTCAACACAGCCACACTCTCTCAGGGACCCACACACATTGACACACTTGGCAGGGTCAGGAATACAACTCCTCACTAGTTAGTTTGCCACAATACAGTACTGTGCAGGTATCACATGCACCACAGGGGTTATCCGGAGGTTATATGGGCAAAGGGTATGTGGAGGTGTCTGACATCAGACAGCATGCTTCAGTATGCCAATGGGGGTTGTAGTGAGTGTGAATGTGGTCATAAGCATCATACACCACACACACACAGACACAGGGTGCCAGTACTGACATGCATGGGTGCATTGCTTCATGGGTGTGTAGTGGTTGACTGTGCCAGATGGCTATACAAGGCTAGGTGATGGGTATACCTTGGCATCAGGCCACATGACAATGGTCTGCAGTGTGGCTCAGGGGTGTAGTGTCTGGATTGGCCCACACAGGTGGGTATTGTATTCACCATCCAGTCACCTGGGTAACTATTGTGTGTGGCCATTGCTGTGCATTGCTTGCCATGTATGTGTTCTTTAGTCCATGACATGGATGGTGTCTGGGATGTGCACACATCCCACATGCATGTACAGTGACATGTGGAACTGTACCTGGGGTGTCTGGCCCATGTTGTGTACACAGATTGTTATCATCAGATGTGCCAGTCCTGGCCTCATGTGATGGGAACTGGTAATGGACAGCAGGTTGACCCTGCACCTACATTGATAGCATGATACAGGTATTCCCTGGTGTCAGTGGCATCTGTCCATACAGGGCATGTGTTTAAGGCATGGTATGTCCTTTGTGGGTCACATTTGATGGCACCACAGGTGTTGCAGGTGTCCAGTGGGGAACATAGTGAAGGTGCACTGTCTGCATGTACGTGCCTATTGGACTGATGGACAGGGTGCCATGCCCTCTGTAGTCCACTGCAATCACACCATGGTTACTATCTGTGGGCAATATGCAGGGTACTACCAACATAGTGGTTGTTGCCTAGGCAAGTGTGTTTGTGTATGAGACATGGGTTGAGAGTGTTCTCTGGGTAATACAAGGGTTGCTAACTTTGTTCACCAGGCCTTGATGTCACATGTAGGGGTATGGATTTGCACCCCAGCCTCTCAGCTATTTCACATCTGTTATCCCTGTAAGGTGGACATTGTGACATATACTAGGGCCACCATATAAGAAATTTGCAAAACCCACTCCACAATGAGTCCAGTTGTTACACACTCACAGCCACCTCCACACAGGATATGAATGACAAACACAGACACACACACCTGCCATGTCTGGGATTAGAACTCCTACCTAACTAGTTTATTACACTACAGCACTACGCAGTTATAGGATGCACCATGGAGATTACTGGAGTACTTCTTCCCCAAAAGTGTATTTCACAGTGAATGATATCAGCAGGCTTGCCAAAGTAGGGCAACTGAATTGTAGTGTGTGTGACTAGCCTAAAAAGCATTGCTCCCTACACAGACACAGAAACACACACACACAAACATACACACTTGCTATGTGTGGGAATAGAACCCCTACCAGAGTTCTATATCACACTACAGCATTATGCTGTTATAGGAAGCACCATGGACATTACTGGGCTACACCTTTCCCAAATATGTACTCCACAGTGAATGACATCAGCAGCCATGTTAAAGTAGGGCATTTGAATTGTAGTAAGTGTGTCTAGCCTAAAGCTCCCTACACAGACAGAGACACAGAAACACACACACACACACACACACACACACACACACACACACACACACACACACACACACACACACACACAGTTGCCATGTCTGGGATTAGAACTCCTACCAAACTAGTTTATCACACTACAGCATTTACAGGATGCACCATGGGGATTACTGGGCTAGACTGTTCCCAAAGGTGTATTTCACAGTGAATGACATCAAAGTAGGGCATTTGAATTGTAGTGAATGTGACTAGCCTAAACACACACACACACACACACACACACACACACAGTTGCCATGTCTGGGATTAGAACTCCTACCTAACTAGTTTATCACACTACAGCATTACGCAGTTATAGGATGCACCATGGAGATTACTGGGCTACACCTTTCCCAAAGGTGTATTTCACAGTGAATGACATCAGCAGCCTTGCCAAAGTAGGACATTTGAATTGTAGTGAGTGTGACTAGCCTAAAAAAGCATTGCTCACACACACACACACACACACACAAAGTTGCCATGTCTGGGATTAGAACTCCTACCTAACTAGTTTATCACACTACAGCATTGTGCAGTTATAGGATGCACCACAGAGATTACTGGGCTACACCATTCCCAAAGGTGTATTTCACAGTGAATGACATCCATTCCAAAAGGTGTATTTAAAAGTGGATGACCTCAGCAGGCTTGTCATAGTAGGGCTATGGGGAGGGCAGTGTGTGTGCATGGGCCATAACCCATTCATCTAGAGGTTGACACACCACATGTGGGTGCACGCAGGGTTATATTCTGCAGGTGCGTGTATACAGCTGCTAGATGACTACTGCCTTGTACAGTTATGTTGCACAGCTAGCACTTGCACCACATAGTCTGTAATGCTGATGGATACTGGTGGCTAATGTCTACAGTGAGTGACATTTACACATCATGTGGTTGTAGCCATTTGGCTGTGTGCTGGGTGGAACAGGCCTCATGATGGATGGCTCTTTGTCACAGTCACTCTCTTCCACACATCTATGTATGTCTACATTTGGCTTATTATAGTGTGTTGTCCTTGGATATATGTCTGTATTCCTATCCACTGTGTGTGCAAAGCATGACTGGTGCATACTGAGGAGTGTATGCACTAACATCTGCAACTGTCAGATATGTATGGTCCACTGTTGTTTGCAGACATGGGTTTCATTTGTTTAAGTGTGTGAGCATGCACAGTATGACCTTTCAGTATGTTGTCTGACATTGCCTTCATTTCTCTAAGTGTGTGAGTATGCCCAGTACGCCCTTCTGTATTGAATGTGTGGATCCATTCCAGGTAGTTTGTACTCCAGTGCAGACCTTTGTGTTGTACACCTACAGGTAGCAAATTGTTTCTGCAGGGTATCCATAGATCATTTGGCAATATAGGGACAAACTGTGCAGGGGATAGTGTGTACTGTAGGTGATTGTGTCTCTGCTGCTTCTGCTACATGGTACTGCTTTTAGCAAAGACATTCAGAAGTGTACTTTTATACACTGTGATGTTTTATGTCCTCGTGTACTGTCAGGTGGACATTCTTGCTCACAGTGATGTTCTGGGGGACAAGGGTGACTCCAGCTGTGTGTATTGTGGGCAGATGCCATAAGTTATGTCATTCTGGAGGTGGTGCTGCAGACACTTGCTGCTGGGTCTGTGTATCTGGTTCAGCACCTTGGTACAGTGCTGGCAGAGGATCCCATACTTGTACATACATTGACATGACAGTATGGCCTTATCTTGCTGAGGAAATACCTCACAGCTGTATAAATACTCACAGGTTACCCAGAGGCAGGGGCCATGAGTCAGGACATTACCCCAATTGTGGTGTACGGGCAGGTATGTAGCCACCCATTTATGTGTTTGCAGCCAGGGATCGTGTGTGCACACAGCTGTGTGTTGGACTGTGCACATTCCATGCTGCCCATGCTCCCACCCCCCCTCTATTATTCCATCCTCTTCCATACATTATGCATACATTCTCTGATACTTTCCCTAGGGTTATCACCTCATCACAGCTGTATTTTGGTGTTGGTCCACAGTTCATGCAGTGGGACATGGTGGACATGTTACTGTGGTTTGTCCACATGGCCTTGCATATGGCTTATGTGGAGTGTGTTATGTTGTTATTTGGGTGTCCATGACATAACATGCATTGGCAATACGTGTAAGACACAGGCCTTTGGCAGAGGCTGGTAGGCTATTTTGTGTTGATACGGCCAGCTGTGGCAGACCGTTGTATTCTGTCAGTCCTACAGTCTCAGATCGCCATACAGTATATTGGGTGACGGGGTAGGTGTGCTAGGTGTTCATGCCAATACTTTTTATTAGTCTTGATCAGGTGGTGTGGATGCTGGCAGGGTGCTACCTATGGCAAGGGACACATCTGCATGGGGCATCTGCACTGTATGCTCAATTCTTTCGCTATTGCCATATACAGGTGGCATCATATTGTACCCATTCCCCACAGCAGGGATACGACCAGAGAGGTACCTATGGGTGGTGTTTGGGTGAGCTGGGTGTATGTGTACTATGGACACTACTTGCATCTGACACACAGATATGCATGGGGCATTCCAGTTATGCTGGCATGTGCAGGTACATCAGCTGTTTCTCAATACATCAGTCCTACCACCTTTGTGATCTGCAAGTGTTCGGTCAGACGACACCGGTATCCCCTACTACAGGCCCAGATACTGTGATGCATACCTGTATGTACAATTCCAAGGGTGTGTCCATTTCACAGTTACACATTATATACTGTATGTCTGGGGTACTTTCCCTGTGTACTGCTTGTATATCTAGCCCAACAGCCATGCCATGTCAATCTTTCAGATGGTGACACATATTACCACCATACATTTACAATGGCTTACTGCTAGCATGTGTTATACTGGTGGGAATTGTCTTTGGCACTGCAGTTGTAAGGACTTGGCCCTGTCATCAGCAGTAGTGGACAATGGCCACCAGGTCATATCTCAGCATGCATACATACTGACCACTCTCACACAATATGAAACACAAACCAACCTAACACACACATACCCGCATATTGTGCAAATGCTACAATCTATCCTGCTACCTTGGCCACCTCTGAGCATCTGTGCTCTACTGGTATTATACCTACACATACATGTTACTACATTTCTATATAAGATTGGGGGGGCACACCTGACTGTTACTACATGTCTACATAGGATATGGGGTTGCACACCTGACCATTTCTACATTGCTACACAGGA
Organism: Protopterus annectens; assembly: GCF_019279795.1. NCBI lineage: Eukaryota > Metazoa > Chordata > Ceratodontiformes > Protopteridae > Protopterus > Protopterus annectens. The sequence continues at coordinate 973,048,014 of NC_056746.1, forward strand.
TTGGGGGTGGCACACCTGACTGTTATGACATTTCTGCATAGGATTGGGGGGCACACCTGACTGTTGCAATGTGTGTACATCAGATTGGGAGGGGGCACACCAGACTGGTACTACATTTCTACATAGGATTGGGGGGCACACCTGACTGTTACTACATGTCTAAGTAGTGCTGGGGGGCACCTGACTGTCACTACATATCTAGATGGGATTGGGGGGCACACCTGACTGTTACTACATGTCTATATAGGATTGGGGGCACAACTGACTGTTACTACTGTCTACATAGGATATGGTGGGGGCACAACTGACTGTTTCTACATTGCTACACAGGATTGGGGGGGACACACCTGACACTTGTACACATTTGCTATGACTGTACTGGTATGTCAGGTACTCCATTTCATTATGTTTTCTAACCTATCATGTTGACTAGAGCAATGTTTCATTGACCTACATATTAGTTTCTGACTTCCTACCCTTCAGAACTAGCATCCCACTTCCTGACCTGATGTAGTCTGTCTGTGTAGGCCTGGGGGGAGGTTACCCATAGGCATCATTCAGTGGCCTTAGCACAGCCTTTGTTTGCATTTGTTTATACCTGTCCTGCTGGCTGTGACTGTTGTTGGGTATGTGAACCTCCCTGACTGGCATGTGTGTGTCATATAGACACACATGTGGCCCAGCACATTTCCTGCAGTGGGTTTGTTACCATGTGTAGTACTGACTACTATGGTGATACCCGTATTTGTTACAGATCTCATGCTGCCACTATAGGTGTCTTCTATCTTCTGGCATCACATTCAGCCACCCAATTCCCTTGCATGCTCACATCCATACCATAGATACAGGTAACAACACATACTACTACATTCGGCAATTGGTAGGTTGAGTGACTTACCTTGTGGGTGTGCCAGTATTGATGGTGATGCTGAAGGGCTGCCTATGTCAGATGCACATAGTACACTCCCCTACACATCGTTGAGCACAGGTAGTGTCATGTTTGGCATCCCTTTTACTGTATGTGCAAGTCAGAGAGAGGTGTCATTCCCTGGGTCCCTCCTGTGTCTGTGTATGTGCTATGCATTGCCTCTTTACCAAGGCCAGGGCATACTGGGCATGCCTCCTTCTGCCTACTGGGGCAGGCTTTGGTTGTTCCTCCTCCGAGTCACTCTGTGCCTGTGCAGGCTTGGCAATGGTGGGGGCCTGTGCGGCCCTGCCCTGTGCTGTTCCTGCTGCAGCTGTTTCCGCAGGATCATACTGTGCAGCATGGCATATATGATGACAATTTGGGTACATGTAGCTGGTGAGTACTGCAAGGTTCTGCCGGATGTGTTCAGGCACCGGAACCATGATTTGAGCATCCCAAACACATGCTCTGTTATAATTCTGGTCTGTGTGTGTGCCTCACTATGGAGTTCTTGTCTGGGTGTGTGTGCATTTCTGATGGGTGTCATTAGCCATGGCTCCAGAGTGTAACCAGCATCCTCCACTAGGTGACTGTAAGGGATGTCCCCATTTGGCATATCTCTGATACAGCTGCATCAGATGCCAGATGTGGGAATCGTAATAGCTTCCAGGGCAGCCAGCACACACATTCATTATTATGCCCTGGGCATCACACACAACCTGGTAGTTGATGTAGGGGAAGCCCTTGTGGATGATGTAGACCCTACCCCGTTCACCGGGTGGTGCTTTGATGCGTATGTGCGTGCAGTCTATAGCACTCACTACCTCAGGGTATTCTGCTATTTCGTGGAACAGATGCATATTGTGGTCAACGCCTCACGGGTGTTGGGGAAATATACGTGCTCACCGGCATGTACTGACATGGCATCCAGGAACTGGTGGAGTAGTAGTGTTCTGGGCTGGCCTGGTCTGCTGCTTGTGTAATTGGCTGATTCTGATACATTTCACCTCCCAGCTATGCTAGTTCTCCTTGATTACCTTCCTACTGCTGTTTTCCCTTCCCATTGCCTTCCTGTTTAAGCCCGGAGGTGCGCTGCGCAAACACAGTGCTCAAATGTGCACAGAGCTGCTATTTCCTGGTTTACTTTTTTTTCCTTTAAAACCCAGTGTGCGGCATGCACACCCGCTTAGGCAATGTAAAGAGTGCTAGGCAGCCTCAGACACATCCCCTTGCTTAGCTCTGCTAAGCTAAGAGCAAACCCCCTATGATGTCAACTTACTCCTAGGCTTGCACCAAGCTATTTCTGCTCTTACACTGTTGGGTGCTGACTAGCATGCAGGGGAAATCTGGGATTCAGTATCATTCCCCTCATTTGCATAGGATTGCCTGCTGATGCATAATTACATGTCCCACACTGAGCCTCCTCCCCTTAGCAACCACTATTCAGTGGCCATGTTGTTTACTGCCTGCCATTGAGTATAATGGCAAAATAGTGATTTTGGTTAGAATGCTTATTTTATGTTTTTTTTTCTTATTTTCTATCTGATCCTGTTTGCGCACCGCTGCCCTGTGCTTAAACAGCTGAGATCGGCTAAAAAAAAATAAAAGTTGATTTTTTTTATTTTTGCAAATGGTTTCCAAGACAATGGCCTTATAGCCGGCCATTGGCATGCTTTCTACATGATATCCACCCTTTATTTGGCGCTGTCATGGCTCCGTTTTGTAATTTGCAGAAATGTACGTCGTTACTAGCGGAGTACATTTCTGCAGATTACACTAGTCCTGCACAGCCAGTTTCCAGCTTCCTGGATCGCAAATTCACCTCATTTGCATGGATTTCTCCTGCAAATGAGGTAATTTGCATACAGGGGCTGAGTCTGTGCAGGACTAATGCAGGAGCACTCGTGCACGTCCCTACAGGTTATTCCTGGATCGCACTGCAGACATATTGTCTGCTGGAGCTCCTGCACTAGTCCTGCATGCCGTGCAGGGATTGCAGAATCCAGGGGTCAGTCTTCATAAAAAAAATCAGACTGTACAATGGAATGGAAAATAGTAGTGCAGCTTAAACATCATATTACCTATCTGATCAAAGAGTACAGAAAGAAGGAGAAGCATCGTTCATGAAATGCTGGAAACATAGTTTCTTTTGACTTACATTTTCTAAACATAAACCATGTGTACATAGTTATAAAAAGTCCCACTAATACACAGAAGTATGTGCTTTCTCACTGATAAATAAAACATTAATATATCAATCTTGGCTCACTTACAACATTAAAATTATTTAATCTGAAGTTGCACACTTTAGAAGGAAAGAAATCTAATTCAGTCAGCAACAGCAGACATTAAATGGGAGTGTGCTGCACAAATAACCAGCAGACAAAGACCTTACTTGATTAAAGGAACAGGCATAAACAATGTAGGCCTTTACCTCATTATAGTGCTTATGATGTTTGTCATATTGGCCTTTTCACTGTTAGCGTGCTCATATCAGAGTTGGTAATGTTTCTAAGCCAGCTGGCAAACAGAGAATGTAGGTGTAGCTATGCACTTAGAATCTCCAGGAAAGAATAAATTGTTCAGCAGATGCAGTTTAAGGCGACCTTATGGAAAAGTTAAACAAAGGTAGCCTTATTATGAAAACCAAACTCATCTGCTTAAGATTGTGGGGAATTAGTTGACTGAAATCCGCTGTCTGTTTTTTTTTTTTTTAACAAATTATATACTCAGCTGTTTTTTCAGTTCCATGGTGAGTTTAAAGCTTGTGCTTCAGAGGCCTGCAAATGCACCCTTTACACCCATGCACAAACACAAAGACAAAACAATTTTAATAATCCCATGCTATCAATATATTTGTAAAAATAATTGCAAATTGAACTGATGTTACTTTCCATGAAAAAGTACTATTTAAGTAATCATTACTACAAAAACATTGTGAGCATCTGTTGATAGCCCAACACTTTTAGTTTAAGAAAGTAGAGCAAATGCATTAGGGCTAAACAGTTGATTATACAGACTAACAGCAATTTGCACTGACATGCATTTATGTCATTTGTAGCCACTATCTTGCCTCAGGCAGCTAAACAACAGCAAAATAATTCTCCTGCAGCTCACAATGGAATAAAATCATGCCTGGTTATTGATTCTTTTTGTTTGCACATTTTTATTTTTGTTACATAGAGTTTGTTATGAAACAAAGCATGTGTCAGAACTCAAAAACGTATGCACTGATTCCATAGACGTAAAATATGAAATGCATGATAATAAAAGGTATACATTACTTAAGGGGCTACAAACAGTTATATTAATTTCAACACACCATTTTAAAATGTGATGTTACTGTTAAATGATAGCTTCATTTTTTAGCTCCTCTCCTTCCTGCTGACTTTAAGAACCTCTTGCCTAAAACAATTTGTGGACAGTTAGAAACCAATATACTCTATAAGTGCATGACTTTTTCCTAGTTTGTCCTGCCCATTTATTACTCCACACCATCCAGCCATTTAGTCTGGCAGATAGCACAGAGATTTAAGGCAATGAGCTGTTAATGGGCGCTTCCTGTAGCAGTGGGTTTCATTCCCTCATCCTTCATTTACCTACTGCGTGACCTTCAGAAAGTCACTTAACCACTTTGGAGCAACTGGAGAACTGGGATAGACTCTTCAGTGATCGCCTGGACTGGGTCTATATTATAAGCTCAAAAGACCATTTAATCGAATACATAAACAGCAACACATATTTACTGAACCGGTAATACACTGAACGCCATAAACCGCGAAATTTAAAATTACGAATCGTCATACTCGGCCAACCCCACTGCCCACGACATACTACCTACCCAAACAAAATAAATAAAGCCCATACATACACTAACCAAAACCCTACTTCTTACCCTAAAGTAAAGCACTAACCCTACACTAAACCTTACATACATTACTGTCTATGCACTTATCTTAACATGCACTCTAACCCTAAGGTCCGTAACTATCCCACACTTACCCTACAGAGATATACCCAAAGAAAATAAATAATCCACACACATACACTTAACAAAACCTTACTTCTAACCCTACACTAAACCTTACATACATTACCTATCTATGCACTTACCTTAACCTGCACCCTAACCCTAAGGTCCATAACTATCGCACACTTAACTTACGGAGCTATACCACAGACGGGCCAACTATGATAAATCAACATTTCGAATTTCCCGGTTTTGAACGTTCACTGTTTCCGTGGTTCGCGCAATACGTGTCACTCTTTTCGTATTTGCTGAACAGGACCTTCGAGCTTCTAATATAGACCCCCCTGGACCATGTGCCTAGTCACTACTTATGAATCTATCCCTCCTTGCTCAGTCACATACAGGGCTCAATTCTGGACTTTTACAATTCTGTGCAATCAGAATGCATAATGGTGGGGCTGTTTCCCTTACTTCCCTGAATATAGTACCTACAAGCATTCCCAGTGGCTACTATAATAGCAATATTTGCCTCTCCTTCCTTCCCACCTGTCTGGCAAACCAGGTTCACCAGAGTTGTAGGCAGAAGCTTACATCTACTCTATCAGGCCAGCTAGCTACATGCTGTGGTTTTCCGAGAAAATTTTGTATCATGTTCTGTGGAATTACACTTCTCTGACAGAGGAACAGCTCAGCAACAACAGTGTTAATGGTGATTCTATATGGAGGCTGATACCAAGTACATGATATAAGAAAATGCAGGTCCTAATCAGAGTATCACACTAGGAAATGCCTAGTTGGTAAATACTTTCAAAAGGATGCAGGTTAGAGGGTCAGAACAGGCTTCACTGGTGTTGACTTGATGCACTCTGTACAAGGATTACTATTGAGAACAATGCTTCAAATGATTAAAATGTCTCTGAGTATCTATACCCACTATATTAAATGGCAAACTCAGAGACTGTTACACCTGGAGAAAGTGGCATATTTCTTGTTTTATCAATCTTTTAACCAAATCCATTACTACTGAAAACAAATGTTTTTCTTTTTAATTACATGGTATCATGCTCCTTGCTATACTTAAGACACCAGACACTTAGAAGATCAGGATTAGTGTGTATTAATTCACTGCATTTATTTTAAATACTAGTTTTGTGTATGTATGTATGTATATATATGTATCTATATATATCTATATATATATATATATATATATATATATATATATATATATATATATATATATATACAGAGAGAGAGAGAGTGATATATATATATATATATATATATATATATATATATGTATATATAGGACCCTATCAGTTTATTAAAGTTTCAAAACTTCAAAAATCATATAGTCGGGATCATATGATCGAAGTGTTGAAACTTCGAACATTTTGAATGGAGATCGCGGTGCAGCATGGAATGGGAAATGTACCCTTTTCCACAATGTAGTGCGATCTTGGAGTTGGTATATTTAATTAGCAGGTGTGTGGAGTGTGCAGGCAGGCTTGGCCCCTGTGAAAAGATTAAAAATAGAATTTTTTTTTTTTTTTTTAATGTTTGAAGTTCCTAAACTTCACTCATATGGTCTCAGCCATATGAATTGCAAAGTTTCAGAACTTTGATAATCTGACATAGATCTATATATATATACATATATATATATATATATATATATATATATATATATATATATAT